>NC_048893.1:13268782-13269426 GCF_011077185.1 Oxyura jamaicensis
AAGGAAAGGAAAGGAAAGGAAAGGAAAGGAAAGGAAAGGAAAGGAAAAAGGGGACAAGCACCTTCGCCTTTCTCATTGCACTCATTTATGTCTTCTTTTCCTTATTCCTGATTGAATATTTCCTTGTGCATCACATCATCTTTTTACTTGCCTTCAGTCACTTCCTCAGAAACTTCATTTTGCCCACAAAAATACACAGAGAATGCACATATCAAAGTGAGGGCAAAGGGAATGTGACCATCATGCCCACAAACACGGGATAGATGCTTGTAAACTGCAGGTCTCAAAACCCACTTTTCATTTCAGAACGAGATCACATTTCCTTATCATGATGCATTATATTCTGGAAATCGTAGCCCTGCTTTTGGCTGAGAACATAGCAGCGGCCATGAACTCCTACCTTGGCTTACAACAGAGGAACCTTGCCAGTGACTATTTATTTTACCCACCACCACACAACTTCTTGAATCTCCTGACCAGCTTCTGTCGGAGTGGTTTCTCCAGCTGGCCACTGACCAAGAGCAGGCACACACATCTGTCTGGCAGCCGCCTGTACTGCTCACATTTCTTCATCTGGCACACAGGGTTCTCTACCAGCACCATCAGGGAACCCAGCAAAGAGGGAAGAGAGGCTCAGCACATTT
>NC_048893.1:13269526-13330868 GCF_011077185.1 Oxyura jamaicensis
CCCCCCCCCCCCCCCCCCCCATTTTATTTATTTTCCTCTTGCAAGTGTTTTCATTGTTCGTGTTTCTTTCTTGGCAAGAGCCAGCGAAGAAGAGGTTGGATAACAATTGGTTGGGTTCTCAGCAGCTATTTTGAAATCACTCGATCAGCTGTTGACTGCTGACCCATGCTGTTTCATGTACTGGATGGGTGAGTTACCCTGTTTCCCAATCATTTCCAATCATGACTGTCAAATACCCTTCAGTGGTCATGGAAATGAAACTGTGAACATGAGCAGGATGTCATACCAGATGTTCCTCTCAGGCAGCAGTCTGTCTGGACTGATTCTTTAATGCATTACTAATACGCTGCTGCTGTTAGCGTGCTCCGTGGCATGTACCAGGTGGGATGCAAACAACCCCCTGCAGTCAAGGGCTGCAGCTGTAACACTGTAGGGAAGCCTGGCTGGTTGTGAACTTACTGGTTATGCAGCATAAGCTGAGCTGGTTTCATGTAGGCAGAAAAAAAAAAAAAAATCAGGAAGAGGCTTTGTTCGCTGCAATACAGTGCAAGATTTATCCAGGTAGAAAGTTTTGCTAAACTTATGGTCAAAGGAAAATAAATCTGAAGTTTTGCAGAAAAATACCCATAGTGCTCAAACTTGGAGTTTGCCTTCAACACTGTGCCTGCCCTAAGGCTTGAGCAGGTGCTGTATGCATTGCTGGGCACATCCCTACATCCAGCTCTGCAGCTACTGCAGTCACCATATGCTGAGAAAAGTGATGAGCCCAGGCTTCTGACATCTGAAGATACCTGGTGTAAGACTGAGAAATGTAGTCCTTAAAGTACTTATTTTATATATATTTTAAAGGTCCAAGGTAGCTGAGTTTAGCCTCACAGAGAAATTCATCTTAATAATTTGTTAATATACTGATTAAACTCCATCTTTAATAACCGTTTAACCGCATCAGCTTGGACACCTTAAACTTTTTGGCCTGACTGCAGCTACAGAGAGCATGTGCCAAAACCTCTCCCCTGACTATTTGAAATTGCCTTCTACTTTACAGCCTAAATGTATTCCTGGACAGTTTACATCCATTTGTTCAGGTGCCAAAATTCCCTTCCAGTTAAATAGCTCTTCCCCCTCTCTGGGATCCATTCTCTTGTGTTTATGCAGAGTAATCATAATATTCTTTTGTGCACCAGCACCATAAGGCATGCAGATCTGTTCTCTAGGCAACAATACATGTTTTTTTAGAGGTTTTCACCCATTTTTTGTTGTTTGTTTATTTGTTTGTTTTTTCATATTTGTTGTTGTAATTAAGTACTTACTGGATGCAAAGTTCTTAGTCTTCAGAAGGAGCAAAAGACTGAAACAATGGACATTTATTAAGAATTCATTATTAATAGATTTTATTGTATAAATTCCATTTTGTATGAATTTCTCTTGCTTCCAGATCTTGCTTGCACATCAGAACTGTGCTGTTTATCCTGAAAACGTTGGCTGGTGCACTCCCTGACTTGCCACTCAACAGCATATTGAGATTTGCTTCCTATTGCAGTAATTCCAGAAACAAGCCAGCAGCATACACTGCCCAAGCTCAAAACCAGGCTGCTGTAGTCACGTAATGTTTGGCAGGGATGTCAGGACATCTTGATGAGGACTGGGACAAAAAGGAAAATCACTTTATGTCACTCTTATTTCCTTGCCTTCACTTCTGCAAACCTTTAATAATTAAGGAGGAAGGAAATTTTCTATAAAGACTACAGGGAGAGCCCAATGGTGACCTCCTTCTTTACCTCTTACCCCCATTTATCCTACTAGATTTTCTTCTCAGTTTGATATAGACATCATTATTTTTGTTCTTAGCTTTATCTAGTTCTATCTAGCTACTCATTCTCTGGCTGTTATTTGTTTTAGACATCCTTCTTCTGTATTAATTTTAAAGGTGTTTATCCTTAGCCGCATAAAAACAGAGACCTGGTGGAAAACTACTAAATCATCAAACCCGGGTCCTTTATCATAGGCAATTACAGAATCATGCAATACCCTTTTCAAAATGCCATGTTACATCTTAAAACAATCTTGCTCTAATGAAATGGTTGTTCCAAACATCAATCTTCTAACAATTAGAAATCCTGAAATTTGCAACCTACATTCACTTGTGGGCAGTTTATACTTACTGTTTTAGTGTCAGTTTTCCTCTTTAACTTACACAGCTTTGGCCGCCCCTGAAGTTTACTACCCTGAAGTTTACTTGCCTCATATAGATTGTATAGGGAACAATCTTATTCCACTACCAACAAGAGCCTTTGTCTTATAGGGCTAAATATGGCAAATTCCTTTATCTCCTTCTGAATGCTAAACTCCTTCTATGCCCAGAAACCCTGCTAGCCCTGTCTGGCATCTTTTCCAGCTGAATCTATCTTTCTTGAACATTTGTGAGCAGCACTGAAGACCAGGCCCCACCAGTGCAGTGCCAGATGGTTCCAGTGCTTCCATTCTGCTGAAAAAACTTTCCCTGGTACTACCAACACTTGTATTTACCTTTGGGTAAAAAGGTAAAAAAAAAATAGGTGCATTTGACTGGTAGCTCATAGTCCTCCAATGACTGATCAACATAGTCACGTTTTCTCTTCTTCACCATTTATTCCAATAGTCTTCTGCACTGATAGTACCTCCCATCAGTGGGATTTAATGCCAAATACCTACTTTGGCCAAAGCTCCTAATGAAAATATTAAGGATTAATTCCCATACTCATCCTTGAGATGCCATACATCCACACATCCATATATCAAGACTTGAAGCACAAAACATCAGCTCTCCAAAAACAAGTCAGATAACCATCTTCAATTCTCATGCTAATCTCTGCCTTCTCCAGGTTAATAAATGTTTCTCTATGACAAATGTTTCTCTATGTATCAAATGTTTTGTGAAAATCACGTTAATTACCTTTCTTTTATAACATCACAACACCAAGTCTGGTGGAATTCAATAAGTGTTTGGATGATGCTCTTAGACACATGGTCTGCTTTTTGGGTGGTCCTGTGTTCAGCCAGGAGTTGGACTCAATGATCCTTGTGGTACCCTTCCAACTTGAGATATTCTATGATTCTGTGATTCTTTCTAGTTATCAGATAAACCCATCTTGATTTCACCCCACATTGTTTTTATCTCCATTCTTTCCTTCAATAATGGTTCAAAGATCTGAGATCAGACTAATGGATGAGTGTTTGCTCCAGTTACTTTTCAATTCTCAATTTAATTTTCTTTTTCTAAAAATAAGGTAGCACATATGGTGTTCCAAATTATCTCAGCAGTAAATTTGTTTTAAAAACTTGCTAGTAGCCTTGCAGTTCAATGTGTTGGCTATTTCACTATTTGGGATTGGATCGTCTATTCCTCTAGCTTGAGCATTTTATAATCATCTTAGTTTTGCTATGGGCTTGGAGGCAGGAGTTTCCATTTCCGAATGCTTATGCCAATCAGCTGTAAGGGGATTGCCCTCCTGTTATCTTCCTCTTTACTCAAAAATGAGGCAAAGATTTAGTTCCTGGTTCCAAACTTAGCTCATTTCTGCTTTTCTTTTTATGTCTGTGTTAATATAATTTAAGACTTTTTTTTTGTTTCAATTTCTCTTGAAAGAATTAGCACAGGTTATTTTGGGCAAGCTATCTTTTAGGCTTTCCTTATCTAACCTCCAAAAATGCTAACTGGTCCCTTTTCCATGTGTAGTGAGCACAGAAGGAAATATACTATTCTAATAATTTGGGTAGAGATAATAGTACTCCTGAATTTTTTTTCATCTTCTCAAGATACTTCAGAAATTCTTGGCTGAATGAAATTCAAGGCATTCTCCGCAATTAATTATGGACCTCTTCAGTCTGGTTAACTTTTTAGCTAGTTCCTTTAGCTTATCAAAGTTTGTCCCTCTGAAATAAGCATTTTTAAAACACAGTTTCAGAAATAATTTTATTCGTGTTATCTTTTTTTTTTTTTTTTTTTTTATTTTTAATTTAACCTGTTACAAAAAAACTAAAATATTTTTTGTTTTACCTCCTCTTTACCAAAACCAAGTTTAAAATAACTTCACTATTTGGATCAGTAACTTGTGAAGAAATATCAGTTGTATAAATATCAAGAGATGTCTAGCCTATGCCATTCATAATAGCACCTATTCTCCAGTCTGTCTGCCATAGCCCACACTGTATTTATATTGGGTTGATTCATTTATTAAATCTAGCACAAGTCAGTATGCTTTGATTTGACATGATTTGGCTAAAGACCATGTTCTACAAAGAGAAGTTAACATTAAATTAGAAAGCTGTAATACTCCACTATGACAGTGTTCAAAATAAACACTTTCAATAATAAATTTTCTTATCAAGTAAAGCCAAACCAAAAGTGTATGAAAGCTGTGATCTAACAAAAAAAATAATAAACTAAAAAGTAGAAAAAAAAAAAGAAAGAAGCAATGCAAACAACTGGTTCCTTTATTAGATATACTTTTCTTTTTTAGGAGACTAGCACGTAAGAAATGTGGCTTTTGGATGTCCCCACGTCATCAGTGAACCTGGCTTCATGATAGCTGACTGACAGGCTACGACCCTCTCTGATCACACACATTTGCAAAGCACCTTTTTCATTCCCATGATCTCTCTAGGTGTGAAACTTCAGCGGACGCACTGAGCTCCTAACACACACCTTCTGTGTCATAAAGACATGTTAGAAAAATCTGGTGGGCTATGACACAGTCTTCATGTTATTTAAGACACTTTAAATGGAAAAATTGGAAAAAATAATTACTATAGATCTCGGGGCCAGTGGACGCCACAGAGGGTGACACAGCATAAATGTAACTTTTGACATGCACCTTTATATGGGCTTCTATCCTTCTAGGTATACCACCTCCCGTAACTGCTTCACTGTAAAGAAATATTTTTATAATTTCTCTTATGTAACTTCAGTTTAACCATTTTTCATCATTTAGTCATCTACCTCTGCTATAGCTGTTAGCAATCTGTTGTCATGACATTTCTAGGGAATTTTTGCCTACATGGTGACTAGGCCCGTATCCATTAATAGTCCCCAGTTTCCATTTATTTTCTGGACACGATATTACAAATACCAATTGTATGTGTCTGTGGTTGGAACACCAGAATTGTGGTCTTTCACATGGCGTCATTGGGATACTCCTTGTGAGTCACCTGCCATACACTTATAAAAACCTGAGGTATTCTTGTATTATCTTTATGCTTAAGCTAAGATAGCTGTTGTACTAAATTATTCATAGATCTGCATTAATCTCAAAGCTTAATTATCATGGCTTATGATCAGAACTTGGAAGTTAAATGCTCCCATGATGATACCACCCCTCACAGAATTTCTGTCTCTGTAATATCAAAGAAATCTCTATCCATACATGAATCCAATACTTAAGGTCTGAAACAGCCCCCCTTAGTACAGTAAAATTGCTCTTACAGTTCTTCCCCTATGTGATCCTAACTGAAGTAAATCGCACTGTTTCTTTGCCATTCCTTTTTACATATTCACAGTTTAACACATTCTTCACATATAACATTACTCCATTTTTTCCCCCTTTCTGAACAACTCATTCTCTTTAGTGCTTGTCTTTGGGAATGGCTGTTGGTCAACCATATTTCAGTTATCCAGTGTCACATCTTGCAAAGCTGATCAAATGCTTCTATTTTGTTGTATAAGTGCATTCAGTGGGCATCAAAAAAAGCCAGTGATCTCTTTGTCAACCCAGCTAGGTTATGGTGAGTCTTCTCTCCCTGACTGTAGCGTCTACTTCACTACTGCTTTCCACAACATCATTTTCTTTCTCTTTGCTGTCCAGTCACTTAATATTTGGTGTTCTTTTTTCCTTCTTCTATATATTCAAATCAGCGTGGAAAATATACATATTGCTTGATCTTCCTATCAGATTTGTCATCAAGAAGTTAGTGTCAAGTTAGGTGGCCATAATTTGTTTTGTCTTATATATTATCACAGGGATTTAAACCCTTTTTCTTACCTTTAACATTGTAAGCAAATGATCTTAATCCTCTAGAACATTCAGGCTTGTCTACATTAGCAAGTAAGATGATGAAAAATGAAGGAATCAATGGATTAAAACAATTAATGCTGAAGCTTTGTTATATGTGGTTCTAGGGTCTTATTTCAGATTAGAATGAGTCTGGTCTCCTGGACCAAAAGTCCACATTATACATATTCAATTTATTGAAGTTTAATGAGCATTTTTTTTTTGTAAATGCCATTTATAATAAACCTGAAAATGAAGATTCTCTCTGTTTTAGGAACCATGGAGGCTATTGAATAGGTGGGTATGGAAAGAAAATAGATGGTCAATGTAATTCCCATTCCATTTTTTTTTATTCTTTTATCAGGAAATCTACCATCATCATACTCTACATACAAGCAAATCGGGTATGTTATCAGAGAAAGAATGAAAATGAGAGAGGAGTCTGCCAGCAACAATCTCTTAGCACTGGTTTCCTGTATAACAGACAGCCTTTTTATAAATATAACCTCATTCTATGTAATAATGTAATATTAATGTCACCATCTTTGGCACAAACATAGGATCGTGAACCACTTGCTTGCTAATTAGCATTTGAGCTAATGCACAGAGCACAGGCTGTGATAATATTAGCTTGGTCAGAGTCACAAGCATGTCAGCGTCAGCTGACATGTGCCATGTCAGTGTCAGACCCAGTTTAGGGTCTGTTTCCAATCTCTGAAAGTGTCACATCTGCATCTTCACATCCCAGGAGGCAAAATCTTGGACTCTCCCTCTTAAAATGAATGATTTCTCTTGTCACTCAGAGCCCAAAAGGAAAACCATGTTGCAGCTCCTGTTCATATGGGAAAAAAAGCTTTTACAGAGAGAAGTAAATGCATATCAGACAGGTTTAAGTAGAATTTAGGAATTATTTTTTAAAAACTTGAAAAGTTTCACCCACCTCCTATATGTACGTGAAAAAATTTGTAAGCCCACATCTTGTAAGAAAATTAGAGAAGGGACTGGAGTAAGTCCAGGGTCATCACTACAAAGGCACCATTCCTGCAAATAGCTTTCTCAGGCAAACAATGGGAAAATAATGTCGATATCATTCTTGTAAGTTTTAAAATTGCCTAAATAGCTCTGAACAGTGTCAGTGACACTAATCAGTCTCTGTTATCAATTTCCCCCGGCTGCTTCTTATACAAGCTCTGATTAGCTACAGAGCTACTGGAGCGGTCTGTCGGCAGGCTCAAGAAGCCAATGCTAATTTGGTGCATTTAGCTCGCACACAGAAGGCGGTCTTCAACTAACATAGATTTAACTATTTAACTTTTTCCTTACTTGAATCAAATCATCTGTAAGAATCAATGATTTAAGTCTTTTCATTCAATAGGTGAGCTTTCCAAATCTGAAAGTTTCTGAATTTATTAAAAGTGAATAAAAGTATAACTGTAGCAGTGTATCCTCTCATATTTTTCATATTTCTATTTCAGTCACATTGCCATTAGAGGCAGTGGAAGTTTAGACAAAGATATGGGACCCATGTCTGTGTTATAAAATCATCTGTTAGCAGTTTCACTGCAATTGCAACTTAAAGTGGTTTCCATTCTTCAAATTTTTAGAAAACTGAAAGTAATTTCCTTCTAGAAAAAAAAATTCTAATCCTCTTTAGAAGGATTAAAATGTAAAAAAATTCTTGCAATACAAAGTAGATCTGTAGGTGGATTTTATACCTGTCTTTTCAGCCTTGTAGCTGATAAATGAATCATTACCTGTTTCATTCTATTGAGCAAGTATGTATTCTTAAAGGCATTCAGAGCAAAATGTTCCCTCCACAAGTGAAGACTTGAGGTTGACTAATCCTATTTATGTTAACCTTTCCAGGTGAGGTATGATTCCTGTGTCTGAAGTGTTGACCAAGCAGCTATCTAACAGAAAGCATCTGTATAGGCAGAGGAGATAATAATATCCCCTCTTTGATGTCTGCCTTCATGCAAAGGGAACCAGTCTAACCACCATAATGGTTGGAGTGTGTGCCCTATTACCAAGTCCAACTGCAGCCAACAGAATAACTCCAGGAAGTTCAGGGAGTACATCTACATGTCCAGGTACCAAATTCAGGAAAGATGAGTTTATCAGAAATTTGAGGAACTCAGCTGGGAAGCTGTGTACTGAATTCCCAAGATTGGGGCCTATATTTTTGATTGCCTGGGTGGAAAAGAACAAAGTTTAGTAATTTTTAGGAAGTACTAGGAACATATGTCTAATGTGGTATGTAATAAAAGAAAAACACAGATGTCAGTATTTCTTAATTATTCTTATGCAATTAACAGAAAAAAAAATCCCTCATCTATTGATCATTAACTGAGCACTAAGCTTCATCACATTTTGAGGATGATTAATAAAAGTATACTAGTTTTGGTAGTTGCTACTTTATAGCAAACATTTGTCACAGTCACCTGGGTAAATGCAGACATTTTTATGAACACCGGCAGTATAAACATTTTATCATAATCATCATAGAACAGCTTGGGTTGGAAGGGACCTTAAAGTCCATCCAGTTCCACCCCCATGCCATGGGCAGGGACACCTCCCACCAGACCAGGTTGCCCAAAGCCCCATCCAGCCTGGCCTTGAACACCTCCAGGGATGGGGCATCCACAGCTTCTCTGGGCAGCCTGGGCCAGGGCCTCACCATGCCCCTAACAGTGAAGAATTTCCTCCTAACATCTAATCTAAATCTCCCTTTTTAGTTTAAAACCATTCCCTCTTGTCCTATCATTATCTGCCTGAGCAAAAAGTTTCTCTCCATCTTACTTATAAGCCCCCTTTAAGTACTGAAAAGCTGCAATGAGGTCTCAAGGATGCCTTCTCTTCTTCAGGCTGAACATCCCCAGCTCTCTCAGCCTTTCTTATGCATCATTTCAAAGAAGCACCTCACAACTGAGGGCAATGCTTATGTGTTGACTACAAGAAATCATCTTTTTGGAAGTTTGTGTAACCAGTTCAAGAAAGAAAATTATTGTACAGTTTGTCTCAAAAAGCTTTGGAAGGTTTTTTGAAATTGTGTTAATGAATTAGTTCAGGTAAGGCAAAAGGCAACTTACAGTTTGCCTAACCTGCATATGCTGAGTAAATCAGTCCTTATCTAATTGTCCTTGCTTCTATGGCTAATTGTCCTTGAAAGTATTATAAGGTATTATGTTTTCACACAAGTTAATTCCTCAGGAAGAATTTATCAAGTATACTACGTGCAGGTCTACATTGGATGCTTTCCATAGATGTGTTTTTGAGGGTTTTTGTACAGTAAAGGAAAAAAAATATCATTCCTGAGCCCTGTTTTCACATCTGTGTGGGTGACTGAGTGCTGGCACAGGCTGCCCTCAGAGGCTGTGGAGTCTTTTCCTTGGAGACCTTCAGAAGCTGCCTGGACGTGGTCCTGGGCAGCCTGCTCTGGGTGTCCCTGCTTGGGCAGGGGTGGGAGCAGCTGGCCTCCAGAGGGCTCTTCCAGCCTCAGCTGTGCTGTGATTCTGTGTTACGGTATTTCATCAGATTGATTCAGTGCGGGTGTATTTTTCTTTGTGGGCATTAAAGGTGTGTAAAATGCCAGTGGTTATGCTTCTCCAGAAAATACAAGAATTTGTTGCAGTTCCCAAACACACAGCAGCTATTGGTTGCACAAGCTACTCATATGTAATCTATGGTTTTCAGACTGTGGGACAGTTCAGCAAATATTTAAAAGGCTGAAGGCTGCAAAATGTGTTCTTTTCAATTAGCAAGTATTTGTCACAAATGCATGTGTGCGTGTGTAATTTATGTGCCAGTATAATGTTAAGAGTTATAAATGGTTTAGTAGGTGACATTGGTAGTAGGGTGATGGTTGGACCAGATTATCTTGAAGGTCTATTCCAGCCTTAATGATTCTATGATTGTTTAGGATCCAGTGAATCTCATCAACCATGCTAAGGGAGTTGAGCTCTATGATCCTTGTGGGTCCCTTCCAGCTCGGGATATTCCATGATATTTCAAGGAAGGGGGGCATATCTACGCACTATTCAAACACATTGCTCTGTTAGGAAATTTGCTGCAAGTACCCATCTGCTCTGCCCTGTGTTACGGTCACTGTGTTATGGACCTCTTTTAGTGGTCACCCAGGCTGATGAATGAGCACCTGAACACCCATCTGTCCCCACCACAACACAGCTGACCCCACCAGGAGTGGCTGGCAGTCGATGTCAGCTAGCTTTCCATGAGGGCAGAGGCCTTCCATATTTTTTATTGGTGTTAAAAGGATCAGGACTTTTTTGTGTTCAAGATGTCATGCATTGATTCCTCAGGTAAACCAGATCAGAAGTTCACAGCAATGTTGACAGCTTATTTTTCCTTGCAGACCAATGTCATAACTTGTGTTTTTGAGGAGTACAAACCTTATGTATAAAATATATTTGAGTTAAAGGGGTAATGCCAATTTACATGGAAAAAAAAAAATCCTTGCTATTAACTGTGCGTGTTGCAAGCAATTAGAAGATCAGAAACAAGAGATAGGCTTTTTTCTCTCTATTTTATTTTCTGGTTTGTTTGCCCAACCATTTGATGGTAGTCGCTGTTTCCTTTGAATATCCATCTTAACACTCATTTTTCCCTTTTATTTTGGAGGATCCCTTCATATTACAATAAAGAAATCACTCTGTGAAAATGTGATTGTACTGGTACAAAACTGTCTAGGGATTCATGATGTAACATTTAAAAAAAAATAAACAAGGTGCCAAGTTGATGTTGTGTCTTAGGTTTTTATGTTAAATAGTTAATCAGAACACATTATTGTGTTATTTGTTTTGAAGTAAACTAGCTTTGAAGCTCAGGATGAAAAGGCGTGTTGCTTTAATGATAACTGTGTAGGTTCTCATCAAAATGAAAGTTTGGTCTCATTATCCCATTGTTCTCCTTTTCTTTTTTTTTCTCCAAGCTGCCTGTCTCGTCCTGGGTTGTATGATTTTTCCTGATGGCTGGGATTCAGATGAGGTAAAACGGATGTGTGGTGAAAAGACAGACAAGTACACGCTGGGGGCTTGTTCAGTCCGCTGGGCATATATCCTGGCTATTATTGGAATCTTGGATGCCCTGATCCTCTCATTTCTGGCATTTGTGCTTGGCAACAGACAAGACAGCTTGCTAGCAGAGGAGCTCAAGTTGGAAAACAAAGGTAGGACTGCTTTAGAAACACTATTGTTGAGTGGCCTTGAGGCAATTGCTTAAAAACAATGATCTGTTTCATTTTGTTCTATATGTAAAAGTTAACATACTGGCTTACTTCCTAAGTTGCTGGGGAAGAGGAAATGCAAAGAGCAGAGGAAGTTTTACTTTTCAGCCTCAAAAATGTAAGAAAGCTTGAAACTGCTGTAACTGCTGTACTATGCACGACTTATCCTTAACATTCTCTAGAACTGCAGATAGGATGTGTTTGTGTTCCCAATTGTACAGTGTTTTTCATTAGCATTTAAGTTTCACTACCTCCATCTTTTTCTATACCCCATACAAGATTTGTTCATTTGGTTCCTTTAGAATTTTGCTTTGTAATATGGATGTCTGTAATACAGCATTGCACTGTCCATGTTAGCAGAGCAGGCAGTGAGGAGGGAGTGCTTGGCTTGGGAGATTTATACTCAGCTACATGGGTACCACCTATGCCAGGGGGCACCGGTAGACTTAGAGCAAGGATCAGAGCCAGGAATGAAAAAGAAAGTAGCTCATATCCCTGCCTACTCCTTTTAACTGACCTGTTTTCCCTGGATCTGCCTAATTGCTTCTAAACCTTCTAATGCTATCAGCTTCTTCAATACTACATGGCCACGAGTTCCCAAAGCTCAGTTTGACGGCTAAAGTACTTTCTTTATCTGTTTCAAATTGATCCCCTACTAATTTCACTGAGTGCCCCCTAGATCTAGCAGTGCAGGATTCTGCATTCAGCTCATCTACCACCTTTGCAATTTTGTGGGTTGCTTCTAATAATAGCAGAGATAGTGGGAGACCTTCCATGCTGGATTGGAAATCAAGAGCTGTTTGGCAGCCTGTGTTGTACAAAAATAGCTGGTCTCAGCCCTGCTCTGGAAGGACCATTATCCATATATCTGAAAGCACTGGGCCCCAGCTTGCTGACTTGCAGACAGTCAGCACACTCAGCCCTAAGATAAATGGACCTGAAGATTGAATTTCACATAAAATTCCAGACCTAGTTAGAGCCTACTGATTTGGGGGTTAAGGAAAGTGTGTGTTGCTTGCAATTGTCTGCGTACATCTATCTATTCTGCAGGTAAACTGAGGACACTTGTTTCCAGAACTGTCCCTGTGGTGCTTTTCTGTAAGGGTAACATTCATCCACATTTGGAAATCAAAATGTTTATAAGGAGGGTATTCACAGCTATGCCACAAGTGCTTTTGCCATCAGCTTTGTGTTTAATTTGTCTATGCCATACAAAGCTCATGAACCCAACAACAGCTTGTATCAAAGGGCCTCATTTGTTTTGGCACCTTGTGAGCAGAAAACAGCTTCTGGAGACTCATCACCTCTCACATCACTGGCACAAGCTCGTGCCAGAACATTTGATCCTCAGCATGTCAGACAAAATCATTCAGCAGC
Organism: Oxyura jamaicensis; assembly: GCF_011077185.1. Lineage (NCBI taxonomy): Eukaryota > Metazoa > Chordata > Aves > Anseriformes > Anatidae > Oxyura > Oxyura jamaicensis. The sequence goes on from NC_048893.1 coordinate 13,282,172, forward strand.
ATATTTTCCTTGGAATAAGCACAGAAATGTACCAAAGCATCAGGCTCTACGCAAACCAGAACTCAACAAAATGGAACCCGCCCCACTTTGTCCTTCACAGTCAAGCCTAATATCCACCACATTTTAAACTGTCCTTCAGACAAAAAGAAAAAGAGACAACCTGCCTTCTAAAAAGAACATCATCTCCTCCCTCTTCACAAAAAGCTTCCGCCAAACAACGCCTCCCACAGGGGGACAAGGCAGGCACTGGCATGGGCTCTCTGCTTTGCTGCTGCCAATGCCCCTGCAGATGCCAGCTCCTGGCAGGACTGGTAGAGCTGCAGGGCTGGCACCTTCACCTGGGGGCAGGGCCAACACAGCCCTTGGTGTCTGCTGCTTCCTGGTATTCCTGGCCAGAGATCTGTCCTTCTTCTGGCCTTCTGGATGCCAGGAAAGCCTGAGCAAATATCCTGATGAGACAAGAGAGCAAGAGCACTTAATTCCCTCTTGTGATCTCTGATCTTCTCTTCCCCACACTGTGCTGATGGAGCTTTGGGGCCCAGAAACCACCAGGGAGTGGTTTCTGCCCAAAAGGCTGTACCCTGAAGCAGGCACTGAGATGTACAGGTAGCACTCATGCATTTTTGCATCTAGCAGTCATTTAGCTACAGATGTCACGGTGTTTAGGAAGAAGATTCTGGGTCTGTATAGCCAGGGTTGTGCGGCAGATTTTGTTATCCTGGAAGTCACTGGATGCAGGCTCAGGTGATCTGTTTGAGGCAGCAGTCTGTGGTTAGGGGGGATATTAATTACTTACACCGTAATGAAGATGCTAGTAGAAGATTAAGGGCAATGCTTGTCCTTGATTTGGCACCAAACAACCTCCTGTCCGTTCCCCTGGCATGCAGTGCACATGCCTGAGGGCTTTGACACTTACCCCATAAACTGTCCTGTTGGTCCCTTTTGGGTTAAGATGCTGGGGAAATACTTACCAACATTAGTCCACATGTAAAGTATGCATGCACCTCTTGGAAATGGTAAGGGGAAATACTGAAATATGAAAATGACACTAAAGTGCTTCCCATATAGACAAGAAAATAAAACTATGGTATAAGCAATCCCACCTTCAGTCTCCTCAGCTACTCTTACAATGTGAAGTCCTCAAAGCAAGCAGCCCTGAACACTAAACACTGCCACCCACCTCTTCTTCCCCCTCCACACAAATGGTGCCAGTCTCCAAGCTTGTACTGGCTTCTGTTTCTGATTAGCACACTGGGATCAGGAGCATCCCTTTCTCAAGGAGGAGTCCCTAGGCTGCTGCTGTCCTCCAAAAGGAAAAGATGTGGCCAGACTGTCAAGGAGTGCTGGTGAGGGGCTGTTGACTCTCAAGGTGTCCCAGAAATCCTTCCCCTTGGTGGTGGTGATGTCCTCTGTCACAGGGCTGAACGTTGTGTAGTCCATGATAAGCAAGGCTCCCCCTTGAAGGGAAACCTTGTGACTTCACAGGGTTGTTTTTTTTTTTGAAGAACGGACCTGGAGAGAAACCAATGCTGACTGCATCAAAGAGGAACCTCCACTTACCTTCTCAACTCTTCCTCTGGTGCTAGGGCTTTGCCCCATGCATGTCAGCATTATACAATAGCTTAACAGAAGAGAAGAAACTATAAATTAAGTGTGAGAGTCACAACAGTTTTCATTTGTGGAAAAATCTTCAAGAACAATAAATTATGAAGCAATGATCAGACAGCTGGGCAGCTGTTTCCTTAATCAGGTCTCGAGGACTTAATGCAGATCACCTCCCACCATGTCATCAATAAGAGCTTGCCATGGCTGTTAGAGCTTGTGTGAGTACCCAGAACCACGGCTGTTTCTGAGTATTGGTGATGAGTAAACATTTACAAGTATACAGTATGTAACAGGATGGTAAAAAGGTGAGAAAAAGACATAAAAAGAGCAAGCTGTACTTGTCTGTAGACTTACCATGCTGAATTACCACCTGCTGTATGCTTTTGATTACTACAGTGCTGTGTATTTACATAGGTTAATGAATGCTCATATGTAAGAAATTTGACTGCTAAAATTACTCACAGGAGAAGACAGCTGTTTTGTTTTTTGGTTGGTTGTTTGCTTTTGTTTTTGTTTTTGCCATACAAGAAAGTTTCCTTTGTCACTACATGATAAAAATAGTGCATGCTTATTTTTTCTTTGCTTAGGTTTGAGAGTAAACTACCATGTGAGCTTCACATCCAAAACTGAAGCTTAGCAGATTTTTTTCAGGGTACAATGTACTTAATGCACTTTCCTAATAATGCAAATTTTACACAACAATCTGTACCCTTCTCATTTTAAAAACTGCCTTTTGAAGAAAAAAAAGATATTTCTAAAAAGACTTTTACATTATGTTTATGCCATTGTTTATGCCATTAGTAAAAAGAGAGGAGAGTGTTACATGGTTTGTTTTAATTTATAGGAAAAAATGGTAATGACTTAAAGGCCTGCATGTTATTAAGCTAATGACATTCTGGGTGATAACAAAAATAGCCAGAATTCATCTTAGCTTTAAGCTTCATCAACACCATCAACATCAGGGGAAAAAAAAAAAAAAAAAAAAAATCAATGTGTTGTATAATGGCAGAATTTAACATTTTCAACTGTAATGTTTTAATGACATAAAATTAAAGTTCTGCCCAAAGGGTGTGGAGACAAAATAAGATGTTTCCAAAATAAATTGAAGGTGCAAAGCAATTACTTTTATGGTAGAAAGTGGTAATTTGGTCTGTATTATGAGTGATAAATACATGAGCATTCAGAAGAAACTATCCTGTTAAGTAATATCAGTCAGGCCAAGTGGGTAATGCACTTGGTGGACAGCTGTGCCTCTTCTGATGGATGGAGCAGCTTCACAAAGTGTTTACGTTTAACATTTGACTTACCTTTGGGGCCCATCTGGTCACAGACAAGCAATTTGCACTAGAGATTTTCTAGAGTTGCAAGCACAGGCTGAAACAGATAAAAGGAGCAGGCAGCTAGATGGGAGATCTGAAGGATTCATCTACCTTGCAGTGATTGCAACTCACGCAGACAGATTCAAGCTACACCAAGCAGCTCCCAGTAGCCATGCTGGGGAGAGCTGGGCATGGAGCTCTGCAGGATGCCCAAGTGGGTACTTACCAGTTTGTTGGCATCTACACCCTCATTATTCTCCATACTGGTGCTGTCAGTGCCTGATGGAGGTTCTTGAAGGCTGGCTCCGTACATCTGCATGAGCTTCAGAAACTGCAGACTATACACACTTGAAGAAATAAACTCAGGGGAAGTAGCTTCTTGGTAACAAAGCAGTTTTCTGAAAATAACAATATAAAAAATATAGAAAAACTTGCATCGAGATCTGTGAACCTCTGACAAGAGTTATTTCTGTAAACAAGAATATTCTGTCCACATGATTTCAGCTGCAACAGAAAACTGTCTGCAGAAGTCCTGCTATCTGAAGCTGAGCGACAAGAGGCCAGCAGTGTGCTTGTCCCGTTGAGGTACTATGTGACAGAGTGCACACCAACTGTCATTCCTCGAAAGGAAAATAGCTCAGGTCACAGCACTTTCTGCAAACTGCTGCAAAATACCAAAGCCCTGCTTATCAGCATGTAGTTCTCATGGCATACATTTGCAAACATTCAAGTTAACTTGTTCAAAATTGTGTGAATAAACATATTAATTTTTATATCTGATACAGTTGCAATACATAAAAGAGTTGCCAACAGCTCTTGTTGGTTATAAAGACTACAAATCCAGCCAGAACAACATGTACAGCCCCTTATATCCATGTTTCCCATCTGATAAAATCATATAGTTCCTTTTTGTAAAATTCTGCACCCCCTGACTTCTCCAGATATACAAACATTTTCATTTCACTTAGCATACACTTTTATTTCAAAAACAAGATGCAGCACATCTGTTACTCTGTTCCCTATTTCTCTTCATGTCTGCTTGTCTCCTCCCATCATTTCTTTCTGAAGTTCAAGAGTGATCCACAGGACTCCACTTCAGCCTCTTCCTGCTTTGGTGTGGCTCAGTGTTCAAAGCACTTAAGGTGTCTTTGAACTCGGAACCAACTTGGCCACTTGAATTTCCATTTGAGAAGGGAAATGTGGAAGAAAGTCACTGCAGAGTGATCTGTGATGGATTACTGTAGACAGCCTGCCACATGTGCTCCCTAGACTGCAACCAGAGGAAGCTGGAACTACGTCAAAAAGTTTATAATCTTGCCTCAAAGGAGAAGGATTTAGGTTCCCCGCTTTTCAAAGGCAGAATCAAGGTATTCTTTGAAGTCCACAGACATAGGTTCCAGGCTGGGAATTACTGGCCCTCATTTCTCATTTCAAAACATGATTCTCTGCCATGTCAGCCAAGAACAAAGCTTTGTCACAGCTGTGACGATCTCTCATGTTCTCTTTTAGCTTCAACCAACAAGTGGTTATCTACCACTGCAATTAACTCCAGTTGTCTATTTCTTTGTCCAATGGCAACCTATTTTCCTTTGAGTATCATCTCCATGAGTTAGAAGGAACTCTGAGTACAGAGCAGTAGGCAAATAGTACCAGCATTTCACCTAGAAGGCTGCAACTAGAAGACAAACATTATTTTATAAAGATTTTTTTTTCCAAAAAATTTCCACCTTTAGAGAATGGCAACCATCAGCCTGTGATTTCAACTATGTAAATAATACAAAATAGAGAAAACATAAAGGTAAACATGGATATTTCATTGTGATCAACATAAGAGGGAACTTCATCTCTCCTGGCATAAGATTCTCATACCACTGCTGTAGGGTCTATGCCAACTTTCATCCAAGGACTGTATGAACAGTTATTGGATCCAAATCTTGGACTTTCCTTCTCAGTGCTCTAATGTCCTGTGCTCTCTTGCCCAGTGTATACTGAATTCTATCACACAGAGTAGAATAACTACAGCCAGAGGATTTCTGACTTCAGAGCAGTCTACAATTTATTGTGCTGGAGATCAGAACCGGAGGACTGAGAACCTCCAACGTGAGAAAAGAACGCCCTCAGACCAAGGTGGGCAGAAAAACAAAGTATTTTGGAGGTTTCAGTAGAAACTGAGGGGAGGAAGATGGGGAGCAAGATCAGAAGTCAAGGTGTTTCACTATGGACTTAGAAAACACTCCCACTCCTAGAAAAAAAACTCTTCCACTTCAAAATGTCTACTTTTGTGTTTACAAGTGTGTGAGATGCACGTGTGAGAAACTACTTAGACTTTTCTATTTGCACTGAGTGGCAGTAAGGGAAAAACCCTGGAGCAGTATTAAGAATAAATTAATTTGATTCCTGGTTCTCTTACCAAGCTTGGATCTATCATTTGATTTCTCCATTTCTCCATCTCTTTAATAGGGCAAATTAGACTGACTTTGATTGGGTATGTTGTGTTTCAGCAATAGAAGGTGAATTAGGAAAGCTGAATAGTGGTATTATCACTAAAAGGATGTATACTGAGGCTAAGCTTCAAATAAAATGTTTCATCAGGGATGTACTTTACCACTGCATTAAATGGTGATACTCTTAAGGGGAGGCAAATGAGGCATCAAAACTAAAAGTTGAAAGTTGATTAAAATACCTTATTAAATAAAGGTCAATCTTGCAGCGGTGCTGATTGATATATCAGCTGATCCAACAGTTCCTTTCCAACTCTACTTTCTATAATGAGAAAGTAAAATTAGTCCTAAGTATACGCATTAATTACTTAACTGAAGAACTGGAGACCATGAATAAAGAGTTGTAGTTCCCCGCTGATTAATGAAGGAAGAACATGGTGAACTGCTTTCTGTCTCTTAGAAAGATGGGTCCCACTTGCTGTTACACTCTGAGAGGAATTTCATACAACAGCTCAGTTAAAGAAATTATCTTTCCATTTAATGAGCTCATGTTACGAGGGAACAAGTAGCAGGACTTCAAGGTATGCTGGTCACAAAAAGATATCCAACCTAAAAAAAAATACTTCTTAAATGGTATGGGGAACTCGATGTGTTGTATGGGCTCTATGCTCTGCCTAACAATTCTGCAGGGCAGTGAGCCACAGAGGAGTTGAACATTAAAAAACATAGTGACATGATGCATAGGAATGGGTGATTAGGTCATTACGAAGTACTGTTACAAGCTAAAACAAAACTCTGGGCTGGCCTAGACAAGTTCAGACAAAGCCTGCAAAATCTGGAGACCTGTATTGTTAACTTAACATAAAGCCTGTTGTGTATGGCCTGTTACAAGAAAGGAGAGTATTTACTGAGATAAAAGGCTATAAGTCTGACTGTGCCATTGCTGGTAGTTGCATTAGAAATGTTTTGAAGTCTGGACAAAAATCAGAGATATTTCATAATACATAGTTGTACAAACGGGAAGTAGCTGGCACATACTTCATTCCAGGTAGAGCTAGTCACTCACAAAGATTATCATACCCTACACATGTTCTCATCCCTACTGGCAGGAGCCACATTTTTAGAAGAAATGGCAGAGAACAGGAAAGCTCATTACTCAGCCATTCTTGCATAAGTGTTTTTGAACAACATGTTAACACAGACTAAATAATGAAGACAGGTTTGTGCCAATAATCTAGACTTAAAGAGGAACAGCTGATCTATAAGGACATTTTGCTGTCCAGTCCAACTTGCAAATTCAACAAACTGCCTGGGCTGTCCATATGTTCACACCAGTCCTAATGGCTTGTTCTTGCATACAGATGAAGCCTGTAGAACTAAGCTGTAATTGTTCCCTGTTGAAGCAAGTTCCAGTAATTTTCATGGAAATCTTCCTCATTATTTAGAAAGTCATTAGTTGCATTATCACATTTCTACTGTGAATTTGTTTTGACTCTTCTTCAGTAGTTGCATAAAGCGAGCATCATTTTCTATCTGCAAACAAGGCATCTGAAAAAAAAAAAAAATCAGGTAATGTCCCCCTTTCTGAGCATAATGTCAATACAAACAAAGGATGTTGTCAGTAGCTGTAGAATGAAAGATCTATCCAAAATTCCAAATGAAAGCAAGGCAAATAGCCTTGTTTTCCAAAGTTATGCTCAATGAGACATGTAAGTCATACCTAATGAGATATTTGAGATATCTGTCTCTTTCTGGTTTCTGTCACAGGTAATGTCCAAGACAGCTTATTACAAGCAAAAATTGATCAGCTTGTTGCTGTCAGTGTGTTTTTTCTCTATTTAGCCAGTTATTTTTATATTGCTTTGTTCTAGAACCTTGAAACTCTTTGTATTATTGCTGGACCACTTCCAGAGCTGGTCTGCACTTTCTGTTGAATCCCTCATCTTCTTCTGAATGACAAGCTTGGTGGACTCTCACTCCCATTCTCCTGGATGCCTGGGAAGCCAAACCCTGGGACAAGCCCAGACTAGGGCATGCATGTATTGTAGTTCCTTGGCTCTGGAATGACCCTACCAGGCACAAGTTTGCTGGGGCTGAAAGTTAAAGTTCTGCTCTTGGTTACCAAAATCTTTGTCTATTGACTTTGCCATGTCTATACAGGTTTACCTGATACAATGCCAGGCAATAGCAGTGGAAGTGGAAACAGAAACATGATATTCATGAGTGACATTGCACTCAAGATTTCAGTTGGTGCATGCTAACTTCATTTGCTAGAAAGGAACATAATGGGTAAAAAGTGAAATTGCAATCCAGAGAGAGTCAATCAAGGTTTGCATACCTTTTCTATCTCTTTTTTCTTAATTCATATTTTTAAAATATATCAATGATTTTGTTCATAACACTTGGACCATGTTATTAAGCTTAGTCTTTCAGGCATTTGGCATGCAAGCAGTCCAGCTGTCAGAAATATTTTTATGCACTTACTTCAAGAGCAGTTAGTATAAAATGTGTTCTACAGACATGGTAAAACTGAAAATAGACATTTTCTTGCAATCTCATTTGACTAAATGTATTTACAACACCCTGAACATTTGATTTTACAAACCACCTTCACCTTAGTTTTGTAAATCTAAAAATTTTCAGGATCATAATGAGCTGGCATGAAGATGTCATTGCATAGTCATTCATCTCAAAGCTGTCTTTAATCTCAAAGTACTTACACCCTTCTAGGTGGCAGCGTTTGACACCAGACAGACCATTGCTCTGGTTCCTATATGCCATTTCCCTCAGTCCCTGCCTTCTGATGTTCCCAACCAATTCTCTCCTAATCACTGAGTGAATTGTTCATGTCTAGTCCATGCACACTAAAACCAAAGCTCTCTGCTCTTTGTATAACTCCGTGTCTGATACAGGCTGAAAAGATCAGCATGGTCATTTAAGCTACTCTCCAATATCACACAAGCTGTAGGATGGTCTGAATCCCCTCCAGCTTATCAGCATTGCTTAAATTGTGGAATCAGAGCTGTACACTCTTCCAGCAGTGTTCCTAACTCTGCCATACCCCGAGGAGTTATAACCCCCCTACTTTTGCTCAGGGTTTCTTTTCTGCAGCCAGGATGCTTGGTAACCCTTCTGTTTGCCAGAACCACTCCAGCTTGTGTTCAGCTGACTTTCCACATGTTCTCGTGCAATGTGTGGCTGTTTCTTGTGTCATGATGTATCATTCTGCATCAGGCCATGCTTATAAAAGGAGCAATTTGCTAACACAAATGAAGACTTCTTTGGTCTTCTTCACCACAGGCAGCTGAGAGAGAGCCAATGGGCATTGCCACTGGCTCCTGGCAGACTGGAGAACATCTGGATGTTGTAGGTCTCTCTCATTCTTCTTTCTCTCTAGAAGAAGGGGTAAAGATCTGAAGAAGAGAAGACTAGGAGCAGACTTCTTTCTTTTCTACATGTGCTCTGAACTGAGATACAAATGCACTGTTGTCTGAACTAATAGTGTAGGGGCACTTTGTGCATCCCTATCCCCATCTCTTGTTTTCCTTCCCCACTCTCCTAAGGGTTTCATAAGCTTTCAACCCACATGGACAGTTCAGTCATAAAGGTGGATCTTTATAGGATGAGTCGTCCCTACTCTTTGGTATAGCTGAAGACCCTGAATTCCCACTGTAGGGTCTATTAAGTGGACAATCATCTTGAAATACTGGGTAAATCCACCAGCATTGCTACCAGTAATGAAATGTAAAGGGAGATAATTTCTTGCTTCCTGAACACTGAAGCAATAGTTTAGCTGTATTTTTTTCCATTTCTACCATAATAATACATGTGAAAGATAAGTGCACATTGGGTAAGTATTGAGAAAAATAGCAGTGTTATGTAAATGCCTGCTAAAATGGGTGCATCTGAAATCTGTGCAGAATACAATAGTTCAGTTATTTAATGGTTACTTCAAAGAAAGTAAATTCAGAAACCGTATTAGATTGGCGTAGCTAAAATGGACTGATTTTAAACAAAGTGTTTACTACAATTCTTTTTTATTTTTAAGGAGATTATTGAACCAAAATCCTCAAAGCTTTTCCACTGGGCATGTTGGACATGATTATGCAGTGGTTTCCTTCATCCTGGAAAATCAATAAGAATTTTAGAGGGTGGGAGCAAATTGAATCCATTAGAGCAATTCATGCACATTTTAAATAGTCATGAATCTTACTTACATTAATCCTTGGGCACAGAGCTTCAAACAACATATTTCAGGTGTTTTAATGGTTGATGTGTATCAAACAGTACCACATTTCCTTTCAATAACTATCGTAATACTCTGACAATAACAATTGGCTGATCCCTTACAAATAAAACTGATAAAGCAATGAAGATCAGACATTGTATATCCTACAGAGACAGATACTGGTCTACTAGGGAAAATGTCAGCGCATTAGAAATCATTCAGTGTGTTTCAAATGTGAAGAAGAAAAAAAAATGTTGAAGTGTTAATGGGAAATTGGGTACAGAAGCCATGTGGGCAAAGTATGAAGGTGTTGTACATAGAATAACAGCCACAAAAACACAGGACTTGCATCCTTAATGGAAACACTGGATTTGGCAACATAGTGCCAAATGGTTAAGGGGAATCTTTCCTTGGAAAATAAAAAATTGTATCAGCTTTAAAGGCTGCATCTCTATGCCCTTTCAGAATGAGTCTGCATCATCTAATTGTAGAATGTAAAATGATAGCTGAAAACCTCTGAGAATTCACTGGCATGTGGCCTCAGCACTTCCAAGCAGAGGCAGTAGCTATCTAAAGAGCAAAACTACCCTCTAATGTTCTGCCTAAATTTTATAAGTATTATCCCTGCTGCTCTGTAGATGCTAATTCCTATCCAATATGGCCAAAGATGACATACTATTAAGTATAATAAATCTTCCCATGTAACTATCAGCCCAACAATTTTTCTGAAGAGGACTGACAAGCTTATCTTAAATAAATCCCTAAAAGAGCTCTGTGAAATGATTAGAAGTTGTATGTTTGCAAAGATGCCAGAAGATCATCAGGTTTATACACTGATCAATCATTTATACACTAGTGAACAGCTGGCATTTGAGGCTGTGTCTGCTCATCTATCAACCAGTTCTCAAAAAGGTTAGAGACAATAAAATTGTACTCAGGCACTAATACAGGTACAAAAATGTTGTAAAACTGCTAAGTACTGTAGATTACAGCATGGAATGATTGGATTTCATATTTCATGCTTCAAAATAATTTGTATATCAGATCCTGATCCTATGATCACAAAAAATTTACAAAGAAGTCACCTTATTAATGTTGCATGGAAAGAGAACCTGGAGGCTGGTGACATCAGTCCCCATTATGGCACACTATATGATACTGAGATTATTTTTTAATAACCAGTCATGTTAGTCCAGCACTGTACAGCACCTACTAAAACTGCATTACATTTTCCCCAATAATTCTTCAGAATATCCTCTTAAACTCTGCATAGCATTGAGATCAGCCTGTGTTTGTCTAGACCTATATTAGTTTCAGACATTAATTGAGGTCCTCCTCAAAAAAAACTTGCGGAGAGATAAAGCACTAATCTCTTTCAAACTAGGCAATTATAATAAATAATGTCCATTGTTCAATTTTCTCTTCCCCACAGATATCCTGGGCTGTGCCTCAGTTCCACCTTGCTTCTCCTTTATTTCTTTTCTTTCTCCCCTGTGCTTTCATACAGTATGCATTTGCATCCCAGTTGCTTAGCAGATCTCTTTATTTCATTTTTATTTCCAGTCTTCAACTTGCATAATCCCACAGCTAGGTGTTTTCTCAATTTATATGTACCTAATAATAGAAGAAATGATTATATCATCATTTAAGCAGACAAAAAATAGAAGCAAATGGGAAATTTTCTGTTTGGTGGTGGTGGTGTGTTGTGGGTTTTTGTTGTTGTTGTTGTTTGTTTCTTTGTTTAGTGTATATCTTGTATGACTTTCTAACAGTAGAAGCATTATAAATGGTAATTCTTAGCCTGCTTGGGAAGAGGTGAATGTTATCATGTAATAAGTATACATGGGTTGTTATAGCTATCACTCAGATCAAAGCCCTCTGCATTGACCAATTATTATTACTTTTTTCAACAGGAAAAGAATGCAGCAATTTAACACTTGTCCAGTCTAGTTAATGTATTGTGACATTTTTCTAAGAGTTGAATTTGTGAACAGGCTAGTTTTGAAGTTTGAGACACTTGGAACTTTTAATTTCTAAATCATAAATTATAGTATAGCACATATTTGATGAAAATTGCCAAAAAATGAATATAGAGGATGACTAATGGCTGAAAAATGTTTAAAAAAAATGAAAATAAAATAACAACAACTACAGAAAGTTGAGTTCTGATCAGCTGTTAGCAGACAAATGCCAATAACAGAAAAATCCATATATCTTAAACCTGTACTAACAAACAGTCTAAACAGTCTCACTAGGAAGACTCAAAAATGAATGGAGAACATATCTACCTTTGAATGCCTTCATCTTTAGCCTCCTAACTTTAAATATCTAACACCTATTTACAGATTACACTTAGCCATGTCACTCAAATCTCTGAAAATCTGGTTGTCAATATGGAATATCATACACCTAAAAAGTGAATCATCTCGATGTCTCTTCTGAAGGACAGTAACTGCTTGTTACTGACTTTGTAGATCAGGCATGTGATGGAGATGGGTGCAGTGTGAATATATTATGAGACAGCTGATATATTTTCAGAGAGCTATGCAGTAGAGCCAAAGATTAACTTTCAATGGCTTGTACCAATGCCTTGGACAGTACAGCAGTCTCTGCACTCCCACTCCATCTCAGCATGTAAAACCAGTTGAATTAGTAAAGTGAGTTAACCTAGTATGTGACACTTCTTTCTCTAAAGTTTCCAAGAAATTTAGTCTACAGTGATTATGATTTAGGAACTGGAAAGCTGCTGTAAGGTCTTCCCAGAGCCTTCTCTAGACTGAGCAACCCCAACTCCCTCAGCCTGTCTTCATAGGAGAGGAGTTACACCCTTTTGATCATCCTTGTGGCCCTCCTCTGGACTTGTTCCAATACATCCATGTCTTTCTTGTGCTGGGGCCCTGGAGCTGAACGCTACTAATGCCAGTGAAGACTGAGGAAAAAAAAAAAAAAAAAAAAAGTCATTGAAATAGGAGTTTTCAAAGACTTGTTCTTAAGATAATCAACAAAGTCAGAATTCTAATTCAATAATGTCTTCTTGATTCTTTGTAGTGCAACGGATACCATCTGGATCTCAAAAGAAGAAAAACCCTATTATAGAACCTTTTCTGACAAACTGCACATTAAATGAGCAATAGTATTTCAAGATACAAAGCCTTTTAATGGATGGATGTTGAATTTAATGTTTTGCTTTACTCCGATTATTTTTTGTGCTAGCTCATTTCATTTTGATATCTTTAAGCAAAAATTTCTGATTTTTCCCTCAAAATAATTTCCTTATGGAATGACGCTGCTTATCTGCCCACCTGTTTAGTAATCCTTTTCCTTAATAACTTTTAAACCCATCATGCAATTCCAACAAAATTTGACAAAAGTTTAACATCTTAAAACACCTTACTCCCAGAAGTGTTCTGAAGATCAACGGCTGGATAAAAGGGAGAGCATTAATTAGCAATCACACTAAGGGAAAGCCAGGAGATTCAGCACTTAACAGCACTTGGCTGGCCAAGTCAGCACAAATCTCATTTCAAATATGCTGCACTGCCTGCTGTGTCATTATCATCTGTCAAAATCAAGTCAGGTTGAGTATACAAAAACATTGCAAGTATTTCTCTGTGTATGTATATAAAAATGTAGGGAAAGTGGAATAAATCCAAGGGTCTGTGGGAGAGAGCCTGTAAGGGACCTTTGGGAAATGGGAGTATGGAAAATTCTGGGGATGCAAGGGGAGCTGGAAGTACTAGTGAGGGCGTACTAGTTCATGAGGAAGATAGGTATCATAGGTAGAAAGTACCTGGGTGTAAGAGGAAGCAGGTTATTGACCTGGAGGGGTTATTGGGCCATGGCAGAGGTATTGGGTCATGCTCAGGACATGTAGAAGAAGGAGGACATGCTGCTCGCTGAAAGCCAGGCTTCATTAGTTTATTGTAACTGCTTTTGCAACATTGGGTTCATTTAAACCTAACCAATAAAAAGGCTATTCAAGCATCTGAACAGTTCAAAATATATCACATGACATATTTTGGTTTAACTGTAAAGAAAACAATACAATAGGAAATGGTGGGGACACCGTTTTTCAAAAAATAAAATAAAATTATATTTTGATCCAGTCCCAAACTATTTTTTCCACAGCTTGCTTCAGCCAATGAAGTGAAAAAATGGTTATTTGCCTAACAGTTATTTTTAAAAATATTTACAGCACAGGCATGGTCAGTACCTTCTGCTACGAGCTTAGCTGTGGGGACAGTTCCCAAAACATGCCAGGGGACCAGAATTTCCTATTAAGTTCTGGTCAATAGGATCTCAGGCTGCACCTCGGGGAACTTGTTTCCTTGTTTGACTGAAGATAAACAAGGTAGAAGCAAGCTACCTGCAGATGGCAGTCTTCCTAGGAGATACTATCATTTCAGCAACCGCTGTACGAAAATTTCCTGAAGGTCAGTGCATACAAAATAATCAATTCTCATCTCCAGATTACATTTTGCATGTGCCAAATGCGACTAGGGTTTATGAACTGGGTTCATGAGAAGAAGTCCACAATACTGATTGAAGATACGGTGCTTACTGCAGCTGACAAACTCAGTGGAGCATGGGCCGTGCCTGGGGAACTTCTTCTATCTTACAGAAAATTGATATTAACTCTTTATAATGAACAGTAGGCAAGTACCACCCACAGTATAAATGATTTGTAGATAAGCAAAAAGCTGTATTCACAAATCCTGTCAATCAACACTTTGCAGCAATTTTCTTTCAAAAACAGAAAGATAGAGGAAGCTGGTCTAGGAAATTCAGTATTTTGAGGAAGCAGCATTTCTTTTGTCACAACCAAGGAAAAGGTGGGATGAAGGCGAGTGCCATTAGCATTCAGCCAAGCACCTCTGCACCAGGGTGCCAGGATTGTGCTGTGCTCAGTTGCTCTGCTCAGGATTTGGCCACCTTTGAGACTGAGTCTGTGCCCAGCACCTCCCACAGACAGCATGGGGCAGGAGTGTCCAGGACAAACCTCCATCATCTGATCTCTCTGACTGCAGCGAAGTACTGTAGCCCCTTCAGCAGTGTGAACAAGACCAGCATCAAGTCCTGTCATCTTGTGCCCACTGACAACGTGGAGACAGTTTTGTCCTCCTGAAATAAAAATTCTTGTTATTGTGTCTCTTCAGCTGATGAACCCTAGAGATTGATCTCCAGCCTGGTGGTAATTCCCAGTTCAAAGCATCTAGAAAAAGATGAGCAGGATGCAAATTTGCACTGGGAAAAACAGAAAACAAAACAAAAATAATTCCATTACTTTACATGCTGAGGCCGTTTAGGAGTATGTTAGATATGTCAGACCTTAGCCTGTGGCATTTTATTCGCCCCAAGCTTTGGAGGGAAGAACATGGTGACAGCATGGGGAGGGTTGGAAATGCTGGCCCATGAAGGGCCATGAGTGGTTCAGGTGTGAAGGCAGCTGGGCCAGCATGGTTGCATCCCAGTAGTGAGCCTGGAGATGAGGTGCTTCAGCACAAAGTCAAGCTGACAAGGCCACGTTGGCTTTAAGACTCAGGTAATGTCTGTGCAGCACCTTGTGCCAAGTGAATGTGCTCTGGTCTCTGCCTTTCAGTTTCTAGGTGTTGTTTCCCTCCGCCAGATATCACTGAGATGCTGTTTCCACCTGGCAAGGAGCATTTTATGTGTGTATATCACATAACACAGCATGATGCATAGGTCTAAATCAAAACAGGACACAGACACAGGACACAGGTGTTTGCAGTTACACAGGTGCATTATTGCAGTGCAGTCAGATCTAATAAACCCTGTGGATGTGCAGGATTTGCAGGCTTACCTGTCTTTTCAGACGTAAGCATCTCCACAGGGTCCTCTGGGCTGTGTCACCTTGTGTGATGCAGAAAGTCCTGTGCCCTCTAGCTGCCACCCTACCCAGCCCTCTGCAACTGAAAGAAATGCTGTTGGGTACCAGAAAGGGAGAAGAAACTCATGTCCAGCATAACTACCATCATCTGCATTCAAAACAAATGCAGCATAGCACTGATTTTGTTCAAGCCACCACAAAAGCAAAGAGGGGAAACTGGAAGCAGTCCCCACCTTGAGGCCAGAGCAGAGAACTGGGGAGTGGAGAGACTGTTCCCAATTCTATGTTACTTTGTCAAATCACATAACTGTGCCTCACTTTCCCTGTCCTCCAGAGGCTCTGGCACTCTTTGCTTGCTTCCAGCATCTTCTGCAAGGGTTTTTCAATTAACACTACTGAAACAGTTGGAGCTCCTCATGAAGAAGATATGATAAAAGTGCATATTACCATGAAAAACAATTTGCCAAAAATAACTCTTACGAAACATCTGTCAAATTGAGAAAGTTGAAAGGAAGTGCTGTTCTAGTCAAGGCGACAGACTCCGTACTCCGGTCTGCTCTGCACTTTTTCTTTTTCACTTATGCAAGCAGCAGCCCCAGAATCTGTGCTGTACTGGGAAAAAAAAAGAATTCCATACATTACTGATCAGCAGCTTCAGCAGGACTTGTGCATGTTGAGAAACTCCAGCTGCTGTTGCAACAGTTTTGGCTGAGTTACTTGAGAAATGCGGCAAGAAGTGTTCACCAAGATGCGTACAAATAAAACTTGTGCAGTCGCTCTGATAGCTCAGTCTTTGCTGCAAACATTCATGTCAGCAATCATCTCGCTCACGGTAGACTTCAAGAAAGTCCAGCAAAAAAAAACGTTGCAAAGATCAGTCTGTGTAAAGGTTTTCTCTGTGTGGCTTCACCTTGTTATATGGATTTTTTTTTTACTTTTCTTCCTTCTCTGAAAGTTTCAGGTATTTGATCAAGAAGAAGAAAAATGCCACATGAAGTTAGGGGCCGTCCTCCCAAAACAAATGGGAACAGCAAGCAGAAGATGGAGCAGATCAGAACAGCAATAGAAGCAGGTTAGGCTCTAACCAGTAAATGTGCAGAAATCAAACCCTGTCACCACCAAAATCACCAAGAGAAAGCAGGGAGCTAAATTCACTGAGTAACACATTCATTCAGATGGTTCCTCGCTCTCTCAGCTCTGCCTCAGAGTATAGGTCCTGCCGTGATTATTGGAATGTCACAGTAAAGGGGCTGAATGGACAATGTGAAGGCATGTTCCGAACAAGGTACTGCCCTGTCCATCAGGAGGTGTTTCCAGCCCCTGGTCATTATCATTCTCCATAGGCAGGTGGATAGATGTCTCTCACTAATAGAATTCCCTCCAGATGTATTCATCTGGATTTTACTGCAGGCTGTGTGCATGGCTAATGTTTTAGTAGCACTTGAAACCTCAAGCTTGAACAGCCTGAGTATTATAATATATATCATTCCATCCATATTTTTTTAAGTAACAAGAAAGTATGAATTGGTTTGAAACCAATCATTTTCAATGCAAGGAAATATAGCTTTTTGTCTGAACTTCTATTATTTTTGCTTTGGGGAGAGGAGAAGCAGTTTTTTCCTAAGACAGCAGCAATACAAAAGTAAGGTTTTGGTTCTGGTGAAGAAACATAAAATCAAGATATTAGATTGCAAGTCCATTTATCTTTTGTATAAATGCTTTTAGTCTCTTAGAATATATATCCTCCATTAGCAAATAATCTGTTGTGGCACAGTAGGGTGCTTTGGATGCTGTTCTGGATAGTCCTACTAATCACATCCATTGAAGAGGAGCTGGTCTAACAGCTCATTACCAGCAAATGAAGGCAGTCCCGTTGTCTGCCCCACCTCACCCTTCTGCCCCTAGGTGCAAGCTCCATCCTCCTGCCTTGGTGGCTGCTGCACTGCATGTTGCAACTTACAGACCAGGAAAAGCGAATACATTCCAGTTGTGTTAGCAATCAGGTCAGCTCACAGAAAGGTCGCACCATCTCCAGCAGCACCCGACTGCAGCTGCACAACACATGGTCTGCAGGCTCTGGAAGGACAGAAGAAAATGAGAGTCAAACATCCTCTTAGTGACAAGCTGTTAGACTGTCAAGGCTGCTTGCTGGCCAATGACATAAGATGCCTTAAAATTGTATGAGACCCTTTGGATAGACTGGCACATCCTGAAGTGATCATTGCCTGGTCAAGAGCAAGCTGAACATGAGCCAGCAGTGTGCCCTGGCAGGCAAAAGGGCCAGCCATACCTTGGGGAGCATCAAGCACGGCATTGCTAGTCGGTAGAGGGAAGTGATTGTCCTGCTCTGCCCTGCACTGGTGAGGCCTCACCTTGAGTGCCATGTGCAGGTTTGGGTACCAGAGTATAAGAAAGACGTAAAACTATTAGAGAGTGTCCAAAGGAGGACTACAAAGACGGTGAAGGGCCTAGAGGGGAAGATGTATGAGGAGCAGCTGAGGTCCCTGGGTTTGTTCAGCCCAGAGCAGAGCAGGCTGAGGGGAGGCCTCATGGCGGCCTGCAGCTCCCTCACGAGGGGAGCGGAGGGGCAGGCGCTGAGCTCTGCTCTCTGGGGACAGCGACAGGACCCGAGGGAACGGCATGGAGCTGGGACAGGGGAGGGTCAGGCTGGGGGTTAGGGAAAGGTTCTGCACCCAGAGGTGGTCGGGCACTGGGACAGGCTCCCCAGGGCAGTGGGCATGGCACTGAGCTACCAGAGTTCAAGGAGCATTTGGACAGTGCTCCCAGACACATGGTCTGATTTTTGGGTGGAGCCAGGAGTTGGACTTGATGATCCTTGTGGGTCCCTTCCAACTCAGGATATTCTATGACTGTGTGATTACATATTGCATAGAAGGTATTACCCAGCTGTGCCATCTCATTTGAGGCACTGTTAGCAGGAGCATTAGACTTTCACCCAGGTAGCTGCACAGACTGCTTCCAGCATTTGCACCTGCTTGCTTGAAAACTCCATTCACTGTAGTTAACTGCGATGCCAATGTGTGAATCAAACTAGGTCATGTTTCTGCAAAATCTAAATAAGGCATTATTAACACATCCATCAACTAGCAAGGTCGTGATACATTTTGCAAACTGTTCATTAATTCTGTACAAAAACAGTGACAGTTACAATGCCGTTTCCACAGCTGGGGGTGAAGGATGTCTCATATGCAAACCTACAACATATGTCTGGTTTGGGGATTTACCACCTTTTCCTTAAAATAAGTGAAGTGTAGATGAATGTTGGAGACATTCACCTGAACTCTTCAAAACAAGACGGTAATTATAGCTATTAATCCCATTTTAGATTAATTTTGTGAGTTGTGAAACACTTTTAAACATTATGGAACAGATTGTCTGATCCACTTGGGAGCTGATAAAACTCATCAGCAATAACTCTTTCTTTCTGAGACACATCATCCTCTCTCAGAAAGGTGCATGAATACAAGAACATTGCACCTGAAACCTCAGTGACTTTACCACAACAGGGGCAGAGGGGATGCAGAATAAGGCATCAATTTTCTGAAGGTAGAAGGAAACTCAAAGTCCTTCATAGAGGGGGATCAGTCTGGTGGGGAGTGTGATCCTCCCCTGCTGAAGTCATAAAGAGCTTCTTCATTCAAGGAGAGCTGGATCTGCTCAGCATCAAATTCCACGGTAAGAATTTGAGAGTTCAGCCACATTATAAAGACGCCGTTACCTTTTCAGTGCAGGCAGGAGTTAATGTGCTTTATAATCACATCTTCACTTAATTTCCCTCAACTTTCCTCAGCATCTGCTTTTAAGCATGCCCCACCTGAATGCAACAATTCCATATTGGTACCACACAATTTAGTGCAGCTGATTCCTAAAAATACTTGGTGTCACCCCAACAATTTTAACCCTATACTCAAACTTCCATGATCACACAAGGAAAGCTGGGATACAGAAGGAAGTATTTACAGGCACTCCGGGGCTTACAAGTTATGGTTTCAGACAGTTATACACATGCCTTCTTTCTGTTTAAAAAGGATGCATATAACAGCACTACAATATTATTACACATTGTAATTACACAGCCTAATTACATGATTATATGTCTTTACACTAATTGCACAATTAACAACCATTACAGAAATTATGTGAATGTTTTTGAATCAATTAAAGTATGTTTAAACCCATCGAGGCACTTAAAAATATATATCAAGGGGGAGCAAGCAAATCTTCAAAATTCTTAGTATGGTACCCCATTGTGTACCCTATGAGAGAAATGCTGTTCCATATTTCTTGGTGCTGTTTTACTGTCAAATGAATGGGAATGTGGAAAGTCGCAGGTAAATGTTGAAAAGAACCATTCTGGGCTCCATATACTCAAGCACAGTTTTGTAACACTTTCTAGCATAGCTGCTACATAGCAAAAGATTCATAGGCAAGAGTTAGTGACTGTGTCTTGAGAACCTGGAGAAGTCGTGTCACCTGAATGGTGATTGGATTGAATCCACCCTTATCTTTTTGGGCCTTGATCCAAATAGGAGAGTTGTTAACACATGCAAAGGGCAGGAAAATTACAGAGCAGAACTATATCAAGAGATCTGGACAGAAAATAAACAGCTTGTGGGGAGGACGAGGAAGATGGAGAGGAGGCCGGGTTGGGTGCTGGCAGCAGCTGTGGTGCAATCACGTTTTCCAAGGGAAGATGCTGGAGGCCATCATCCAGCTTGTAGAGCACAAGCACAGACATGTACATAGCTTTTGTTGGATTCACATCTGGGTGTCCTGCAGCAAGGAGCACAGCTGCCACCTCGCACCACCAAGGAGGGTCTGCAGAAGACATGAGGGTGGCCATTCTGCTGTTAGCAAGAGGCACAGGAGCTGAGTTTCTCACACAGAAAATCCCATTTTCCAGAGAACATCTGGCAGCCTATTGATGGGAAATTGCGGAGAAATCTTCTTTCTACTGAGCATGCTTTTGCTGTCTGGAAACAAAGGCTTAATTTTTCAGGGCTGTCAGTGTAATATTTTTCTGTAAGCATTAAACTCAGCTGAGAAAATTCTAAGCCCTAAGACATTTCCAGAGTGAGAGGGAACATGACTGTCTCATTTATTCCACACCTTGCCAAGTTGCAGTCTCATTATGATCACCAGCATAGACAATGCATAGGAAACAATAATTTATTGTTTTAGTCTTTATCTTGCTTTATTTCTGTTTAAGCACTGAGCGATATTAAAGTATCCACAGGACTTCTGCATGGATTAACAGCAGATTAGCCTAATTGATGCAGAGTTAGTTGTAGGCTCCCAGCCCTGCCAGCAGTCAATGAACAGGTATTTTTCCAGTGTGAGCCTGCTTTGGGGAATCCCACTCACAGACTTTACAGTTTGTCTTTACAAGTTGAAGTGAGAACATTATTTAGGCTTTGATAAGCAATGTCTTCTACCTGCAGCATAACCATTAGAAGCTCAGCAGATGTGTTTCATGAGATGTATAACCCTTTCAAGCTCCTTTTTATCCTGAAGGCACAATAAAACCTTCACACAAGATAAAGATAGTGAGTATAACTTCCCTCGTTTTGTTCAGTCTCATGTAAATTTGTTCTGTTTACAGTTCATTTTGTAGTTTCATTCTCCATTCACTCCATATGGTTATTTTGAAATATCTATATCAGTGTCTCCCCGTATATATCTCCCACTCCATTCTTTACTTTTACTTTCCTGAACAGCAGGGCTTTTCTGTTCAAGAAGCTGTTTCTTTTTCCTCTTCATTTCTTAAAGTTCAATCATGTTCCCATAAACTTTAGAAGAAGTCCCTGTATTTTGCTGGCAGGGACTGAGGTTCATCCCCTCTAAGTCCAGGCAAGGCTCAGCCTCCAGTACCTGGCATGATATAGGTTGTTCTCCCTGTCTTTGGTATTTCCTAATGCAGAAAGCTGAAGATGGAGTTTATATGCTGGTTTCAAGCACATTGTACCAGGGAGCTTATGACAGCTGTATCTTTCTTGGCCAACACTTCACAGAGCCAGCAGGGCCAACTCTGCTTCTTCTCCTGTCTGACCTGAGCAGAAATATCAAGTTACCAAGATCTGAATTAGGGTTGGTGCCCAGCTCTTCAGCCCATCTGGGGGCTTCAAACCTCAATTTCCACTACAGTTCAGGGATGTAAGCACGTTCCACACAGAAGGGCCAGAGTAGCTAGCAACAGAGAACCAGCAGCATGGGCTAAACAAAAGGGTGCATAAATCCATGCTGGATAATATTTGTGAATGATGCTTACATTGTTGCACCTACGCTGCTGTAAGTCTTACTAAATAGAGGATGGGCCACAGGCTACCCTCGTTTTTCCATGGTTACAAGCTGTGATCCCATTACCAGATAGCTGCAATGTAGAAATACCTTAATTTGATTCTGTCTTTAATTGCTGGTATGTCTCTACTGCAATAGCATGGCCAGTGGTAATACACCCTCAACCACAGTTCAAGTGGGATTCAGCTCCAAAGAAGCCACCAGTATGTAGATGTGTACACGTGAGAGGTACCTCACATCATCAAGGGAGAACTAGTCAGCATTTGACAATGGAGACGTGCACTTCAGGTGTCCACATCGAAGTGTCCAGTGCCATTTGAGATTCCTGAGTGGATGTGACATATCCACACAGCAGTTTGGGAATGAACTACCATCTGGATATACCTATTTTCATCCACTAGCTTTTAAAGGAGCATAGAGGGTTAGCTTTGGTTGGATTCCTGGTCTCTAGGCAGCTAATGAACACTACAACCTTCCTCCCAGTGTAAATGAAACTGAAGTACAAAAGCACATCCAGCTCTTCCATCAGAAGAGGACCAGCTGAACTCTGCTGGCATGCACTTCTTCCACATCTGGTTTGGACTGTCTGGCTACAACTAAATTAATAATAAAAATGGGCGTGGAAGGGGCTGAGGCACTGTTCCTGGCTGTCCAGGTGGTTAGTGTGCTGTTGGTGAATTCCCTGTTCCCATTTTGACCCATTCTGGTTATCAGTTTCTATGAGATATGAGATATCAGTTTCTTGTTGCCCCTCGCTACAAGAAGGACATGGAGGTGCTCGAGCGAGTCCAGAGAAGGGCAACGAAGCTGGTGAAGGGTCTGGAGAACAAGGCTTATGAGAAGCGGCTGAGGGAGCTGGGACTGTTTAGCCTGGAGAAGAGGAGGCTCAGGGGTGACCTTATTGCACTCTACAGGTACCTGAAGGGAGGCTGTAGCGAGGTGGGGGTTGGTCTATTCTCCCACGTGCCTGGTGACAGGACAAGGGGGAATGGGCTAAAGTTGTGCCAGGGGAGGTTTAGGTTGGATATTAGGAAGAACTTCTTTACTGAACGGGTTGTTAGTCACTGGAATAGGCTGCCCAGGGAAGTGGTTGTGTCACCATCCCTGGAGGTCTTTAAAAGACGTTTAGATGTAGAGCTTAGGGATATGGTTTAGTGGAGGACTTGATAGCGTTAGGTCAGAGGTTGGACTCGGTGATCTTGGAGGTCTCTTCCAACCTAGACTATTCTGTGATTCTATGATTCTGTGAGATGGTTTTGGAGATGACAAGGGCCAGAGCCATTAGGTGTCAGCAAGATCATTTTGGGTGGAGAGGATCTTGAGAGAGACAGGGCTGGGGGAGGCAAGGACAGACGCATGCTGTGCTGTGTCCCTTGCCCTGAGGACTAGAAAGCAGAACTTGTCTGGTTTTCATTCACAGGTATAGACATAACTCCGCATCCTAGCTTGAAGATCTGCTCTGGCAGGCTGTGTAAATCCTTCCTACGTTGCAGTACTCTGTGCTGCTGGGCTTTTCCTGTTGTTTCTGCTGTTTCATCCCCCACTCCAGCATGCTCTGGTAAATCACCCTCCACATCCTCTCATGTAGCTCCTGCACAGTCCCTCCCAGCAATGTGAACAGAAGATTCGCAGCCTGGCCCTACATCACCACAGTAAATACACACTGCCTGTGGCCTAAAACCATCCCTCTTACTGGAACTTACCTTTCTTTACTTAAGCAACAAGACAACATAAACCTTAACCTGATCTTTCTCTTGACCTTGGCAGTTTTCAGAATTTTTTCCTTCTGCAGGGCTCCCAGGACAGCCTTTTGGACAAGGGCAATGGGCATAGAAAACTGCAAATTAAGTATGTCTAGCAGGCTGGCCCAGATTTAGGAAAAAAAAAAAAAAAAAAAGGTGAAAAGAATTTGAAAAACCCATAAACATATACACATAAACATAAAACCCATAAAGAATTTGAAAACCCATAAACATAATGACATGTGGAAACCAAGTTAAATTAGGCATCAAATAAATCTGATAACATATGGTTACAAAGAAAATTGAAAAATGAAAGATTTCACGTGGCAGTTTTTTCAAATGAGAGATGTGCGAATTAGTCTGGGAATCCCTGTTTTTGTATGTGGCTTCTCTAGGGGACAGGAATGGGGGCAGGGGAGCTCACAGCACCTTGCAGGCATGCCCTCACACAAAAAAAATTCCCAGAGCCAATTTTTGAATACACAGAGCAGGACCCATCTTAAATATCTGCCCCTGCCGAGTCATCAGTGCTGGACCAGGAGGTCCTTTCTCAGTTCAGATGCAGCACTGGCATTAACACCTGCCCTGTGGTTCTCACAGATCCTCCTCCAGCCTGGTCATCCATCAGTGTCAGTTCTGCTGTTCCCCCAAAATTAGATTAATCTGTCATTCTGGAAGTGATAGCTCAAACTATTTTCATACAGTTACGCTGCAGCAAAAATGTCTGAATAAATTCTTTCTCCAGTGTCTTATTTTACACCTCTGTTCCATATGGATGTCAGTGACTACACCAGGCTAAGGCTGGACCAGGTCTGTCCAGGCCTTCTTTGGGCTGCACAAAGTTCATTATAACCAGGCTTTCACTCATTTTAGTTCCTGAGTGTCACAGTACAATTTCTTCAAGGGTTAGATTGTGCCATTTGATAAATATTTCACTCTATTTAGCATCTAGACCAGAGAGCAAGCTGAACAGTTATAACTTTATGAGGCAAAGTGCCTCTATGGCATCATGTCCATCAAATCCTGGAAAAATCGCCCCAGTGATACATTTGCCCTATTAACTAAGGACATTTAATACAACCCTAATTGATTTAACATGTGTGAGTAGGCAAATAATTTGAAAGGTTCTGCTACCAGAGTAATTTGTGGATAAATATTGTACAATCCTACTATGTAACTAAATTTGGTAAATAAATTCCTCAAACTACATTTCTGGCGCTTGGTTTCCTGTCATTGGTTTTGACAGGTTACCTCCAGCAAGGTTATCAGCCGCTCCACTGCATGTGATGTGATTTCTCAGTATTTTTGTAGAAACCTCCAAATGGTTGAAGGCTCCTAAGGAAATCTGGTACTTGAGCAAGCAGATCATTAAATCGCAAAGCACACATCAGCCAGGCTGGCTGACACAGAAGACAGACCACGGCTGACCTTTCTGCTTTTCGCTGCTTTTCATGGTTCAACAAGTGTGTCATATGCACAGACCATAGATAGTATTGCTTCTAAACACAACAGAAAATGCAGGGGGAAAGAAAATAATAATAATAATAAATGGAGACATTTTTTCCCTGTTGGGACTCCTGCCAACCTTAATATGAGCAAATATATTTTTCCGGAAGAAACAAAAAAGTTTTCTCTTTCTAAATAAGCATAATATCAAGGGGATGATGCTGTGTGGGCACAGCAAAATATAGTCAAGCTTTACTTTCTATTAGAAAAACAAATAATTTATGACTTGAGGAAGAAAGGGAGTTTTGCTAAGTTATAGCTATTTTAAATATTATCAGCTATTTAAGGTTAGAAATGCATTCTTTGCAGAGAGAAAGATTATTTTTGATAGTGGAAAACAAGGACTGATTACACTTTTTTTAATTTAGTTTTCAATATTTTTCTTGTTTTTAATTCATCTGCATTCAAAACCTAACAGCAATCTAGAGAAATAGGGATCAAATTTAGAAACCTCAAGGTTATCTTAATGCCTATATTCTATTATTAATGTACGTAATCGTTTAGTTTTATTTTTATTTTTTCTGCTAGCACTAAGGAGAAATGCAATGGAATGTAAAAATTCTCCTCAACTCACAAGCAACAAACAACAAGATTTTCTTGACATTAATTTGGGAAGGAGAAACCATCTCTAAATAAATTTTTTATAACCAAAGAGCCAATGCTCAGTTTGATCCCCTGTCATTCCTCAGACAGAAGTGAGGAAAAAGTAGCCCCAAGTGTTCGTAAGCCTGATACAGCACTTTGTATTCAAAAAAGAAAAAGAAAAAGAAAAAGAAAAAAAAACACTATGTGCTTTCTCCAACTTAAAACTCTAAAAAAACAGAAAATCATCTTTCTCATTGAGGTCAAATTGGGTAGATCCCAATCCCCAGTAAGTAAACCTAAGGCATTTGGGAGCTGGGGATTTACTGTTGGCCTTGAAGCCTGGTTCCCCATCAGTCTAAAATGAGCATCCTGGGTTCCAGCCTCGCCAAGAAGCAGAGCACACCTAGGGGTGAGGTGACAACAGTGTTATGAGGGGCAGTGCTTTGAAATTTGTCTGAGGGACCATGGACCTGCCAGTATCAGCCAACAGGGAGGGCAGGCCAAGGACCAGGCAGTGCTTGGTGAGGACCAAATCTTGTCTGCTCCCCTCTTACAAGTGGGAGACGTGTCAGGGCTGGAGGTCCAGGTGTATCAAGATGGGGAAGGGATGTAAAAAGACACTTGGCCTGCGAGGGTCCCTGGTGGGGAGCGAGCCCCTCAGGCTGGAGAACCAAGCAGGTGGTGGTGGTGGCCACCCAGACAGGTAGGCCCACTGTGCCCCACGCTGGAGCTACGAGCAGGCTCTCACTGATCTAAACCCTTCCACTGTGCAGTAAATGAGCTCGCTGTGCTGCAGCTGGTGTCCGCTCAGAGAAATAAACTGAAAGCAGCAACTTCACCGGGTCCCCGCTGCCTCTGCTGCTTGCAAATCTACGTTTTATGAAGCCTGATCACTTCAGTGGATGGCCTCTTGACCTCAGTGTCCATCTATCACACAGAGCAATGTATTTGCCAACAGGAGTATCCAGTTGGACAGTCAATCATTTAATAAGCTTTTCTTCTTACACAGTTTATTGATTTTCTCTTTTAGCAATAGCAAGAGACTATATTGTCAGAGTAGGTGTTCTGCGGCTCTTGTATCCTTTTCCACATGTAGCCTTTGTTTTATTCCCCTCCGTACAATTTCCATCATCCTTTATTGCCACAGATACACTTTCTGTCATCTCTATGCCCCAAAGCATCTCATTTTCTTTTCTCTTGTACCTTGATTAATGTCTTCATAAGTTTTGCTTCCCCCTTCTTCACTGTGCAGTAGTTGCCCTAGAAGGCTATTTGCTATGAAAGCTTTTTTTTTTTTTTTTTTTTTAATTGTCATTAATTTCTACTTCTCTGTTTCTCTTTGGCAGTTCCAGGTATTTTATCTTGATCTTTCTATTGATTTCTTTACTTTACAGGTTAGCAAGGCTTTGTTTAATTGTTGTTAAATCAGCTGATTAAATGTTCATCTCGACCAGCTAAAATGCAATGGTTTTAATTGCCCAGAAATGTACAGTTAGGGTATAATTTGCCCTTCATTTCTGATTGTTTAATTAGGACTATTATATGAGAGTCGATGGATTAGACCATGGCCAAACTGATACAGGTTCACTAGAGACTGCAATCAAGCCTTTCAATTTTCAGTCAAATAACTCATCCTCCATCCTTTTGAAAATGCCTCACAGAGTCATTAGTCTTATTGTCTGTTAGCTTTCTCTACTTCCTTAAAAAAATAAATCAGGGAATATTTCTGAGCTTAACCACCAGTGAGTGGCATTGCTCAAGAAACAGATTTCTCCCTTAAAACTCAGCTACCTGTGCCCTTGCATCCCAGGAGCAGCTAAAGCTGCTGCTTTCTCTGGAAAGTAAAATAAAATACATGAGTCCTGGGGGAAGGAATGTGAGCTGGGGAGCAGAGAGGAATTTTGGATTTCTTGCAATATCATTATGAGATCAGGCAATTGCTATATGAGCATCCATGGGTCATCTGCAGATTACCAGCAAAGATTGCTTGGAACCACTCATGACCTGGAGGAAAGTTTATCTCCCTGAGGGCTGAGATCCTGAAGGGTCCCACAAACGTATTTTGGGATAATGCAAGGCAGTGCAGTTTGAACTACAGGCCACATCCCTGTCTTCTTTAAGGGTTGTTCCAGCCACACACCATTGCACTGTTCAAATTTTCACTCTATAGTAAGCATATGGAGATTTTGACCATTTTTTTGAACTTTGAGTAAGGGAATCACCATCACAAGAAAGTCTAGAGGCATCATGCTAGGATATTAGAATTTTCTTGTTTATTCCCAGCCGGGCTCAGCTCTCACTAAAGAGATGCATTTTGTCAAAGGATATTATTAAAGCTTGAAATATCGTTTCATGATGCAGTCACCTTCCTTTTTCAGAGCCAAGTGTGGGAGTTAATTTTTGCCAGCTTTTTGCCAAAAGACTGACAACTTGAAAATCATAAAATAAAAAATAAAAATAAAAACACCCAGTTTCAAAGAAGGTGGGGATTCTTGTTTTGCTGCAGGTGATGTCATACCCATCTTATTTTGAGCTTTTTAGCCCCATTGAGTTCAATCATATTGCAGATTGATAACAGTGTGATTTTATTAGAAACCATTTGCCAGCTGCAAGAGCATGGCCACAGCACAGCGCGGCTGGTCTGGCTGCAAGCACTGGCTCATGGGAAGAGCAAGCACAGCTGAGCTCACCACCTGAGTGAGGGTGAAACTCTCTAATAGGCATGTGAAGGATGTTGTTGTTCCACTGGGGAAAGAAATAATTGTTTATGTCTGTGGAACATGGTGAGATGGAGAGAGAGACGTGGGGGGAGGAAATGTATTTCGGTTCAGCAGAAGTATTGAGTTTCAGATAGAAAAATGAACAAAGGGTTTTCTGTGTTGCTGTGCATTTTGGAAACGGGCCCAAGGCACGGCCAGCCAGGCTTTTCCTGGGAAATCCTGGTGTGACCACCCTGCTGGAGAGGGAGGAGGAAAACAGGGGCCCCTTCTCCCTACACAGCCCCAGCTGGTGCACCAGGCCATGCACAAGTCTGGATGGCTTAAACAGGGCTGCAGGGCTTGGAGCTGGATTTTATCACCATTCTTTAAATATCACCTGGTTGTGCCCATCTTGGGGTGGGCTGGGACTTAGCACATGTATATGAAAATTATCCGACTTTAAAAAGTATCATGCCATCTTCCTCAAGCACTGCAGACGCCTTCCGTTCCCTGAGTAGCTTGTTTCCAGCCCTCAGAATTAATTTGTTTTGCCTAATTTCCTCTTCAGATATATCTGGTTTCAGCTTTCAACCATTCATCCTTCCCCACCAGATTAAAGGACTCTTTTCTCCCTGTGAAGATAGTTATTCACTGTAATCAAGACCTTTCAATCTTCTTTTTGATAAGCTAGACAAACTGTACTTTCTAAATCTCTCTTGCCGTTACGTGCCGTCCAGTCCTTGCCCCAATTTTGCAGTTTTCTTTGCCTTTCCCAGTTTTTCAGCATCCTTGGTGAAACATGGATACGACTGCACACAGCAAGTGCACGTTAGCCTCAGCACTGCCAGAGAGGAAAGCCAGCTCCTGCCTCTGGCCAGCATCCCGTGTTTACCCACCCAAGGTCTCATTAGCCTTCTCAGATATAACAGGGCTTGAGGTTTCATCTTCTTGTTATTTGGCTTCTAAATACTTCCAAGAAAAATAGCACCTAACAAGAGCAGCCATTATTTCTCCTTACTTGGAGTTTAACTCTGTGTTTGACTGTTTTTAGGAACAGCAAACCCAGCTGACCAAGCAACAGGGTCCTTCTCCTCACCATTTTACATGGCATCAATTCTTGTGTAAGCTACGGATTTTATCAGCCATGATCTAATGTGGCATCTGACAATGATGAATAGTTTTAGGCCTAGGAACAACCTCTGCACCCCCCTACTAGTCACACCCCTATTTAATGATGGTGGCTTGTTGTCAAATTGTGCTCAGAGAACACAGTTTTAAACAGTTTATAATCTTTATTTTATATGTGCTTTATTAACCTACATAGTGGTAGCATTATACCCTGCAATATCAAGTCAAACACCTTTGAAAGCCTTTTTTAATTGCCTAAGTCAAAATTTTTTGTATGTAAACTTGAAAGCTGGGGCAGTAGGAAAATGTTTGTCTACACTGCAGGCTTCGATACTGTCGTGTTAGTTCAGCAGCTGGAGGCAATCTCCAGCCATAATAGTAGCAAACACTGCATGCGCTTATTTACCCTGGCATCCTACCTACCTCATTAGCAGTGCAATTAAAGAGCCATTTCAATAGAAAAACTCCACATCAATTCACCAAGAAAGTTATGACAGTGCTAACACTGAGAAACAAATGTAATTTTTTAATAAGCATATTTCTGTGCAAGCACAGTCATTTGCTTGGTGATGATTCCCTTATCCACATGCACAGAGGATCTACCTACAGGAGATTTTTATTTTGACATGGAAGGCATACTTGGCAATATCTAAGGAGCATTCACTCCTACCTGAAATTACAGAAAGCACACTACAAACCTGAATTTCCTCATGGGCAAAGGAGACAGCTTTGGCCAGGAACAAGTGCGGCAGCCAGGGAGGTCATCACAGGACAGCCCAGGTTGGTCAGAATCTCAGAAGATCATCAGGTCCAACCTTTCATGGGAAAAGAAATGTAAGGAGAGATTATCCTGCACCCTGTCCAATCACATCTTGAAAGCTGCCAGCGATGGGAACTCTACCACATTCCTGGAGAGGTTGTTCCGGTATCTGATTGTTCTCACTGTAAAAAATAAATAAGTAAATAAATCTTATATCAAGACAAAACTTCTCCCAGTGCAGCTTGTACCGATTGTCCCTTGTCTTCTCCATAGAATCATAGACTGGTTTGGGTTGGAAGGGACATTAAGGGTCAGCTAGTTCCAACCCCATGCCATGGGCAGGGACACCTCCCACCAGACCAGGTTGCCCAAAACCCCATCCATACCAGCCTTGAACACCTCCAGGGATGGGGCATCCACAGCTTCTCTGGGCAGCCTGGGCCAGGGCCTCACCACCCAGGAACCATTTCCCCTCACACTGCAAGCTGCCTATGAATACTTGGTGGGGCAGTGTAGATCCCTGAAAAGTGGGTGCTATAAAACCATGGCATGACACTAGGACCACCTTGTGAATCTAACCCTAAGAGTGCTCGAAGGCATGAACAGCCTCAGAGCATTCTGGACCACTACAGTAGTGCAATCTCATGCTATGTCTACATTGACATTTTGTTATTAAGATCTTTATGACTTTTTTTCACAATGACAAATCAGAAAAGCTCCATCCAAATATCCTTTATTGAATATTTGAGTGCTACTGTGACAGTTTCAGGAAAACTGATGAATTTTGTCTTCTCTCAGAGTCAGGAACTCCCTAGGCTACCATACAGATTCTAAAAAACTGCTGAACTGTTATGCTGAAACCTTAAAGAAAAAAAATGCAACCACAGGCAGGAAGAAGACACAGAAAACTCCAGCCTAAATGATTAACATTGCGAGTATGTATAAGCAACTGCAAACAGGAGTTTACAAAGAGGCTGGGAAGAGCAGTGTGGGGCTCCTCCTGTGCCCCACTGCTTCTTCCTGCTTCCCAGCTGCAGGCCAACACCTCCTGATGATAAAGCAACTTTTAGGAGTCCCTCTGTTGAAAGCAGTGGTGCAGGCTGCAGCACTGGCTGGCTTTCTGTGCAGAAATAGGTGAAGTCTGTACCTAAGGCATTCCTGCTGGGCTGGATGCCAGTTTTCTCTGGGTTCCTTTGAAATCTGTCTCCTGTTTCACTGCAGTGCTTCAGACTATCAACTCTTTCTTCTTCACCCTTTCCGGCTGGAGCAAGGGCTTTTTCCCTTCACACTACCAGTGACATGGCTGCTGTGGGCTGCAAGAAGGCTTGTGGTGGTCAACCTTTTCCTAAGGACTTTTGGCTTCTGGGAGACCCAGTGGCTTTCAGAAAGGGAACATCCAACAGAACCAATTCCAATCTCAAAGCACCCAATATCTGTAGATACATTTCAGAAGGTTGGCCTCAACGTTCAGTGGTGGAGAGGGGCAAGGAGCAGCTCTTCGTGAGCATCCATGAAGAGCCAAGGCAGCCCCCGGAACCAGTGTGTATTTTTGCCTGCCCAGCTGGGCTGGGATGACCTTTATTACACTCTGCTGTTCCACTTTTTATAAATAACTCAAAAATCACTGCATGGGATGAACTTAAACTAGGCCTTTCTCCCTCTGATGTGAGGAGCAGAAACGACTGCTTTGAATTAGACCCTTTGGTCTGCAGACACTGGCTGTGTGAAGAATGACATTTTCCTTCCATCTTATGTACACAGATGTTACTTTGGTTATGGTTTCTCTGAACGTTTTATATTACAATTTTGCCTTTGAAATGTGCACCTTTTAGAGGTCACCTCAATCTAATTAGATCTCTTTTTCTCCTGAGGAGATGAGGGACTGCACTAACTGTGTCTGGATTGCAGAGTGAGCCATCCCGGTGCCACATGCAGGCCAAGCTGGAAGAGTGGTGGGGAAGAGGAGCACGGAGGCTCAGCCATTGCTGTATATTTTACTCCTTGTAGTGGCAGTACACGAAACTGCTGCTTGCAGAGAATACCCCTGAAAAATGCAGGTGCAAGGGTGCCAGGCGGGAGCAGGGGAGCCGTGACACCAGCTGGCTGCCAGCTCGTCAGGCTCAGCACTCATTCCTGCCTGCACCAGCCTGCAATTTCAGGCAAGTGTAGCTGCTCATCCCAGGGTTGAATTTAGGTCACCACTTATCTTTCAACATTTTTAATGATTGCCTACCACGTTTGCTAATGATAAATGCTCAGCATGGGGGGAATTTTCAGCTATGATATTGCTGCAAGTGGCTGGGGCTGAGTAGTGCTGGCGGTTCCCAGCATCTACTGGAGAAAGCAGGAGGGAGGTGGTGGCCCCCAGAAACACAAGGCTTTGGATGGGACACCAAGAGACCCGTGCTCAGATGTTGCAAATAAAGTGCTCATCATCTGCAGCAGTGCCCTCCGTTGGCTGTGAAGGTCAGAGGAGAAGGACTACGGTAGTAACATCAGCTGGAAGACATCTTTTATTATGGACAGGGTGGAAACTCTCTTGAACTTAATTGCAATGGCTCTACTATTAAACTTACACACGGCATTTATCCAATACTTATCTAAATGATTTTATTCTCGTCCTGCATAACTGTTATTCCTGATTTATACCGGTCTGAGACCTGAATCTCAACCCTTATCTAGTGTGCTGCACAGTAATTTGTCCTAGAATAGCCTGGTTTTGCAAGTGGACATTGTAATGAGAGCTGTTCCCTGTATGATAATTTTGCTTCAGAAACTGATTACTCATGATTCCTATCAGATCTGAATTGCAGATATCTGGGGGAATATAGCACCAGGATATTTTAGATCTAAATTGCCCTACTATCTGTTCTACTGCATCTCTCTTCTAAAGCAGATTTTATGTTATAAATTACTTTATAGATTTGTAAGGCATGGCATAGAATCGTTATATACCCTGTAAGTGCTTTAAAATTAATTTGTTCTTGAATGTGTCCATGTATGAATGAATTTGACATAAGCCTTTCAATTTTATGCTCTGCTACAGAAAGTGTACAAAGTAAAAACTGTAAATCAACCTCCACACTTGCTGAAATGACTGCTCAGCTATGAAAAGAGTCTGTCTGATATTTAAAGATTTAGATACAAAAATAATAATGTGTGCAAGAGAGCGGCCATATGGCTTTGGAACTTTCCAACCTAAAAATGGTGAGATTTGTGACACAGCATCCATGTGCAGATCTTTCAGCTTTGGACTGGCTCACAGAGTGGCAAAGAGGATGGGAATTAAGTTGAGACCTTGATGTCTTGAACACTGTGTTGGTGGAGCTGAAGTATTCACCATCAGCCCTCCTGTGTGTGCAGGTATAGCTCACAGGCATGGGATGTCACAGAAAGTGGTGGCTCTGATGCATGTAATGTTTAGAGGCATTGAACAGTGTTTAGCAGCAGCAGCAGTTTTAGTACTTACTTTTATTAATTAAAAGTGCCACTGGAGGTCATAACACAATTATTTATGGATTTGGGTCAAATTCAGCAATAATTTCAATGTAGGTTGTTGCTTCATGCTGTCAGGAAATATGGGGGAAAGTGCCTGAAACTTCTTCTTTCAATGTAGTTTAATATGGTGTAAAGGGCCTCAGTAGTCATTGCCAGCAGGCGCAAACCCAGCAGTGCTGTACCCAACCAGAGGCTGCAGCAGGCTGTAGAGTCACTCCAGCACGTGCCTTTTCCCTTGTGACTGCTGCGCATTTGCACAGTTGCAATGAAAAGTAAAACAGCCACCGCAGGAGAGCTGGAGAACATCTTCATCCAGGTGACCTCTGGCTGGAGTTGGAGAGCATCTCTGGTAAAAGAAAGCTTTGCCTCAAATCCATGCACCTAGCAGAGTTTGGTTTTGACCTCAGTGAACGCCCTTTCCTTTGAGGACCAGGTCAGGGAAGAAATGCTGCCATCTGGCTCTTCTGCTTCATGGTGCTAGGCTTTTTTCCTCTACTTTTATAACTCGTCCCTCAAGTCTTGTATTTAGCTGATCTGAAATTTTTAGGTCTTCATTTCAGAAGGTTGATAGAAAGCTTCATTTTTTCCTGGTTCTGCTACTGAACCAAAAATAAAATCAATGGCTGCTACAGTTCCAGCAGAGAGATCCTGCACTCACGCTGCAGTGAGTGATAGAGGGAGTCTGGGGAGACCTGAGACAAAAGCACCAACTTAAAAGGGAAAGAAACTAAAAGGGACCTGGCCCAACTGCCGTAGAGATAAATATTGAAATTCCTGTTGACTGTAGTGATTCAGCAAAGAGATCTTTGTCCTTAATATCACAGGTGAGTTTACTATAAAACATATGCCTCAGAAGCAAAACCAAAACATTTGATAGGGGAAAGAAATTCAAGAACAGATTTTTTTCAAATCCTACAATGATGATAGCAACACAAAGGGATGAAAATTGAAGTTGAGTTTAAACACAACTATTAAATAGCTACTTAAACAAAAGTATTACTAATACCCAATTCTTAAAAAAAAAAAAAAAAAAAAATAAGGCAGCATTTTAGGCAGATAGTTATCTTTACTATAATTATCCTAGTATACAAGTAATATTATTACTGTTATTGATGAATACCTACATGAAAAATGTTGGGGGTCTTTAGGTTTGGTTTGTTGTTTTTTTCCAAAGTCAATGGAGAAACCTTTTCTTCAAATGTTTATGTTAAAATCATGGCAGAACTACTGCTACCCTTGCCACTCAGCCTTGCTAGAGGCCTCCCCGGGGTAGCTCCAGGATGCCGGCAGACGCTCAGAGCTTCATGCTCCGGTTCCTGCTTTGCTGACAGCTATGTGCTGCCTGCTCTGATGCAGAAACCAAGTCAGGCCTTTTTCTGTCCATCCCTCTGCCAAGCAGTGTGTGAGAAGGAGAAAAATGCCTTCTCCTCCTCTCTCCAGGCTCCAGCAATGAAGGTTGGCCTGGCTTTAGAGTGCAGGTCTCCATCCAGCAAAGCTTTTAAGCATGTGATTAATCCATCCCCATTTAGTGAAGTGCAGACACAGCTAAATTTTGTCAAGTGTGACCCGGGAGTGTATTCCAATTAAGGCATTTTGGTAAGTGCTTTGGTGAGCATGGATGGGAAGTGGGGAAGGGGAGACAGGCATCCAGTGGCATTGAGGCAGAGGGGGCTAAGAGGGCTGAGTCAGCCTGTGACTCAAAAAAAAAAAAAAAAAAAAAAAAAAAAAAAACCTTCTATTTCAGTGCTTTTGATGGCTCGCAGAGTCACCTCCGCATGACTTCACTTCTCTGTGCCATTAGAACAGAGTTAATAACAGTGACCTCTTTAACAATGCCTCCCTGAGATTTACCCAAAGAGCACATTGTGAAAGCCAAGCTTTAATGAACTTTGGTGAAATTATCTGGCTTTGGTAGTAATTTCCATTATCTCTCTCAAAGTTGTTTGAAGTCCTCATTTCTGACATTGGAAACACAGCTAGGAACTCTCTGGTGTTTTCCAACACTTTGCATGTTCACAGTCAGGATCTGCCCCACCGGGGAAAGGATGTGAAAGATGTGAGTGAGGGTGAAATGATCAGCACACGGGCTTAGATTAACCCTCCAAACACCACGGGCAGATTTCTGGGCAGCCAAGACAAAGCACAGCCCTTCAGCTAGCAGCAGGCTGCATGTCACATTCATGTGACCCAGCATCAACAACTCCCACAGCAAAAATGCCGGTTTGGGGCAAGTTGTGTTCAAGAATAAAAACAACAGCATGGATGGGAAGGAGGATGAGAAAAAAAATGGACAGGATAAATAATGACCCCTTTCCAACTGTGGAAAGATCACAGTGGAGGAGGTGCAAGAGGAAGAGATGACAAGACAATACCCCCGTTGGAAGGGGGAAATGGAGAGGGAGGAGAGCTGGGCTCGGTCAGAGAGGTGCCGGGGAGAGGACTGTGTGTGGGAAAGAAAATGTTTCACTGGAGACGGAGATGATGAAGGAAAAAGGGACAAGATTTCATTTTTCTGAAATTACAGGATATATAATGGCTGCGACTGTTCTTAAAGTTGAATTTAAAGGGAAGATACTTATGGAAATTAAAAGAATTCATGATAATTATCAAGAAAAGAAATGACAGAATATAAAAAATAAGGCTGTTGATCAAATCTGAAGCTACGAACAAGTAATATTATTCTGTTAGGACCAAAGGGCCTCATTCCACTGCCAGATGATGTGAGCTTCTTTTGAGATTAGCTGAAAAGCCTGACACTCAGCACCACGCAGGGCTGAGCCGAATAGAGCAGGGCACTAATTCCCAAATTACGTGCCCAGAGTACTCCCTGATACCCAGGCAGCCTGACACCACGCCTGCTACCTGCCTGTGGTACGTGGGCTGGTAATTCACTGGTAGGTTGGTAAAAATGACTCTGATGATCCCCATTTGGAAACCTGTCCTCTGCAAAATGCTTCAAAGGAAAGATTCATCATAGGAGATGTGCATAACCAAAAAGTGCTAAAGATTTTATTGTTCAAGAAAAATGTGTGAATCGCTGTCATCTAAAATAAGCAGCTAGTGCAGTTTGATGTATGGAAGAAACTTGCTGGATGTTACAAAAATAGCCCCTTGTATTAATCTGACAGGTCTGGCCCCCACGGAGGTGCACAAAGCCTTAGCACTAGCTAATGCCTTCTGATGATGCCTTGCTGAGTCACTATATCACCAGCTCCTGACATAAAGTCTTTGTCTAAATATACACTATGTGCTTCTCTAATTGCTGTTATGTGTAAAATAGGGCATGCGAGGATGGTACAGGTTTCAGTGGCTGAACTGTGATATTTAATTATAAGCAATGAAATCTCAGCGTCATAAAGATTGCTTCCATTAATGATCCAACAAGGTTTCTTATGTCTTACTGCAAGATGCCTGTGGCTTTAACTCTCTTAAATCTTTCCTTTTCCATCGATAATAGAATTTCATCTTAAACAAATTAAACAAATACTTTTTATACCAAATATACTTAACCTAAAGCTTTTTCCCTATTATTTCATAAATGTTTTGAGATTATAGAGGCTCAGCCAGCTTAGTAAAGATGAATTGCATGTGATCCTGAGAATACAACCATTGCATTAGTTATTCTTCCTTTCAGTTGTGTTAGGCTTTTTGTAAATAATCAACATGTTTAATCAATGGAGACTAATTAAGGAGACATATCAGGGCAAGTTTTGCTGTTGTATTAAAACCTGTTCATTGCCATAGGCAAGACATCAGCAGTATTTCTAGATGCAAATTATTACCTGTGATGCACATCATGGAGAATTTTACTGTAACCATTAACAAAGTAAAAAGAATATTTTCACTGAATACAAACAGCAATACCCAGGTTTGCAACTGCATAACCAAATGCAAAATTTACCCATGTATATGATATTTGAGAAGAAAGGGGATTATAACAAAACTGATTATTTCTTCCTCCAGCTCTAAATTCAAGGATCCCAAAAGACAAGTGATTCTCTTTAGTTTTGCTCTAGAGCAAGACTGCTTTACACACATTCAAATAAAAAGTCACGTGCTAACATCAGTTATGCCACTGTAAATATGGACTTTCTTTGGTGACTTTAATAGATTTTTCCTAAATTCACAATAGTAAGAAAACATTTACCACTGTCCCAAAAAGCTGATTTATATGGCAGTTAATAGGGTAGAATAAATGCAGCTTAGGGCCAGATCTGGCTACTTTATTCAGACAAACAACTGCATTGATTTAAATGGGATCAATCAAGTCAGCAGGATTCTCCCAGGCGATGTCTGCGTTAGCAGGAGGAGCGGCGCTGCAGGGCGAAGCAGCCGGTGCTCGGTGCTCGGGGCCCAGAGCCTGCGCCAGCGGCACGGTGCGGAGAGGTTGTTATCTCAGCTGAGCTCCTGCTTGGCCCCACGGCTGCCAATTATCGGCTGGAACAACACAGTCAATGGGAAATTCACCTCAAATATGTTCTCCTGATCCCAGCCAAAACATGAGTGCAGGCACATCCCTGAGCGGCCCCGAGCCCAGCAGTATTGCATGTGTGTTGCAATGGCTTACCTAGGAAAAGCAGCTGAGGACCAGTATTCCCAGTTCACCAACTGCCGGGTTGTTCCCATGACTGGACTTGCTCAGGAGATAGTCAGCAGCTGTATACACTTAACCTGCTTAAAAGCCTGTACTCTAGGTGTATTTTGGGGTACAGACTGATGCAGAAAGTAAGGCTCAGTGAGAGGTATATCCCTCACGGAATGATGCCAAGAAGGCACCAGGGGGAGGAAAAGAGTTTTGCATTTGAGCAAAGCAAAATGTTATTAAGTAACGAAGGACCAGAAATTATTCTTCCTCTGGCTAGGTGATACTTACGTACACATGGAAGGGAAATAGTCCTAATTAAAAGGTTATCAGAAGCATCTCCTGCTGAGAGAATTTGTCTGGGGCTGGGAGTCCCCCAGGAGACTTAAAGGGGGAGACTGTCTCCACTTGCATATGTTTTGTGCTAACCGGGTGATAACTAAGCCTTCATCTCCACGGGGATGGCACCTCAACCAAGGCCCATGGGACAGGCGATAAGTGCCTGAGCTCCCCTGGGCCTTCTTCACAGCAAGGTGGGATTGCATGTCCCTTGGTGGCTGCACAGCCAGCATGTTCCGGGGGCAGGAACAGGAGCAGAAATGTTCTCGGACACCCTGGGAAAAGCTTGCATGTCTGAGGAAAGGCAGAGTACAGGGAGGAGAGGAGTTTTCATCAGTGCATGCTTGAACAGGGTCTTTGGTTTTCCTAGGACTTTTCCCGGTTGTGCCCAATTGTTGTAATGCTGCTGACTCGTAACAACTGCCGCCCAATCTGCACCAAACAGCCCCGGCTCCACCTGACTGGGATGTGCCAGAGGGAGGCAGGCAGCCAAGTGCAATTATGTCCCTACAAATGCCTAATAGTTGCTCTTGAAATGCAGAAGGTGCAAACTAAAATAGGGGAGAAACTAAAATTGCTGTCAGTATCACTTATTGGCCAAGGTATTTTACCTCACTTTTGTTTTCCCAGCATTACAGAGAAGATAGCTGCTTTGCTGTATACATCAGTACTCGGCCAATGTGCATGTCCTTCAACATCTCTGTTCCATCTTTCATTGCCTAAATAAAGGTAGGAGGCAAGCCAGCTCCTTCTTTCAGGAGGCTGTCCAGTGCCAGTACACAGGTAGTCACAGCTTCCAAAAAAGACAGAAATCCAGCAAAGTTGTTTGGTTTTTTGCTTGTTTGTTTTTGTTTTGGTTTGTTTTAAATCTTACTGCTTACAGTGAAGCTTTAGAAAAGTTAATGTTTTGATTGGTTTCACCAGGAACATGTCAGTAGTTTAATCAATGCATTTAGATACTTCCAGCTACCGTGTCTAATTTTACTGGTGCATTTTACATTTCCTCTGCCTTAGTCCCAGCAAGAAAATACAACAGATGCTATTCTGGGTACTTGTGGTTTATACATCAACTTCACTTATGAATTCTTAAATTATTTTCCAAACAGTTTTTAGGTGATAGTGGAACCATTGATCTGTGTTCTTAGCTAAGAAATGATTGCTTTAAGATACAAATTCTATTTTAGCATCTCCTTTGAGGCTTCCCTTGAGCAGCAGAAGTTTAGCCCCATTGGTTGCTCTGCCACTCCCACAGGAGAGACTCTTTTCCTTCTTCCATGCTTGTTACAGATTTTTAGCTGGTCAACAATGTGGAATTTAGATGTATAAGCACACATTTTTCTCTTGATATGAATCCTTCAGCTTCTGGGTGACCTTTTGTACCTTTCCTGATCAGACAGAAAAGGTTTATGCACTTACGTAAAGTACGGTAAACTCACCATAAATTATCTGAGTAGGTGACAGAAGATACTGTCCTCTGAGGTCTGAAGCATCTTCAGATTCCCCTGGGCTTCCTTGGGGCACCAAAGGTGTAGGATCTCACCGGAGCAGATTTTCATGGATGCATAATTAAAAATATAAACCACAGCCGCCCTTCAGATCTAAGCAATTAGGACGTTTTGCACATATAAGGATTTGGTAGCCTGGGTTCTTTCAGATAATGCCAATGTTTTTGGAAGTATGATCAAAAGTCATGAGCAATGTATCATCAAGGTTCAGATATAATATTTTATTACTCTAATATCTCATCTAGAAGAAATACTTCTGTAGATCTTTATTTACTGAGATGGTAACTGACATGGTTTTATCTTCGATCTAAATCCTTGTTCTGATTTGTGCATTTTTATTATTATTTTACACCTTTATTCAAATATTTTTGAAGAAACAGGGTTAACGTAGTACTTAAAGTTGTCCATTGATCAAAAGATGTTACCAAGATTTTTGATTCTGTAATGACAGATTAAAAAAAAAAATAATGCAAGACAATT
The DNA here is from genome assembly GCF_011077185.1 of Oxyura jamaicensis. NCBI lineage: Eukaryota > Metazoa > Chordata > Aves > Anseriformes > Anatidae > Oxyura > Oxyura jamaicensis. The sequence goes on from NC_048893.1 coordinate 13,322,755, forward strand.
GTTCTTAGGATTACTTTGCCTTTTTTATGTATTTATTTATGTTCTGTCACTATTTGTCCTCTGTTAATCCTAGTTTTTTCATCCACCTCCTTACTAACCCACTGAATCATTCCTGGCTTTCAGAAAGTTCCCTGTCTGGATATACTGGGACAGAAATCCAAACAATTCACACCCTCCACACTGCAGCGAATAATGAGATTAATTATAAATTATAATACAATGTGTGAAATCTCATTTGATTATACCTTAACTATTCTGTTTTTCCCTCCCTACCTCACAGATGATGGAAATGCTTAAAACAAGTTAAGGTAGTGTGACACAGACTAATGTAAGTGTGAGCATGGCATCCAGGGGACAAGCTGTGAAATGTTTGCGCGCTTCTGCCAAAATACATTGCATGGCTTTCTGCTGTTGTCTTGTGTTTCTGATGTTAGGCAGCATGTTCAGCAACATGTAAGTGTTCCATTTGATTTTTATATTCCCAGCTTTGGTTTTGTACAGTCTTAATAATTTGCCTTTTTCAGTAGCTTGTGGCAACTGCTTAGTGGCAAATCTGCAAGCTGTGTATGTTATTTTGAGTAGTGTTAAGAAGCCCCTACAAGGATCAGGGATCCTTGGATATGGTTCCTCAGAAACCTGCTGTAGAATTATTTAAGTCTGAAATTCAAATAGATCAGAAACGGTATCAACACTTCTCCTGTGCTTGTTGCTGAAAAGCAGCAGCTCCCCGTTTGCCTTTTCCAAAATTTAAGCCTGATACTTGTGCATCTGGCTGCTGCGTACAGCTCTGCTATGCACATCTGGGCCTTCGCCATGTGAATGCTTTGTCACCACTCTTCTCTTGTACAACATCTTACTTTATGTGACAGATGCCATGTTGGAATTAAAAATGCTATGTTTTCACAGTACTCTGTTAAAAAAAAAAAAAAAAAAAAAAAAAAAAAAAAAAAAGGACTACTATAAACAAAGAGAAGCTGTGGCTGCCCCATCCCTGGAGGTGTCCAAGGCCAGGCTGGATGGGGCTTTGGGCAACCTGGTCTGATGGGAGGTGTCCCTGCCTGTGGCAGGGGGTTGGAACTGGGTGGTCTTTAAAGTCCCTTCCAACCCAAACCATTCTATGATTCTAAAGACGATATGATCCTGTGTTTATGTATTTATTAAATCTTATTGTTTATAACACTTATGAAGGTGACACCAACCATAGTATCTTTGAAACATATTTATCCACATGAGTGTCCCAGTGCTGTGTAGTATTGAGAAGAGCTCAGTTATTCCCTGCCTGGGTTTCTGTTTGCCTGGGATTGCCACTGATGTTTAAGTGCACCATATTTTTTTATCTTGAGGGTGACTAAACATTGACCATGTTGCCCAGCAAGGCAGTGTCATCTCACCCCTGAAGATTCTCAGAACTTTACTGAATGTGGCCCTGAGCAACCTGCTCTATTTGGATCTTATTTGAACTGGAGATTGGACTGGATTGTCCTCCAGAAGTCCTTTACTACTTTAATTTTTCAATGATTCTGCATTTACATGACTGCGTCGGTAGATAGTAGAGTAAAGCTACCAAAATAATTTTCACTGTGCTTTAAGTTATCATTTGAAGCCAGATCAGCAGAGGTCAATGCACCAGTCACTGTTCCACTTTTCTGAATAATAAAATGATAGTTTTTGCTCTCAGTATAACCACTTCAGATACTTGCAACCAAGCTACATCTAAAGATATTTGTTGTGTTTTCTTTTCATGCCACGAAAACATCACTCTGTTGTACGCTATACATGTAATATGTATGGAGTTACAGCAGGTGTTGTGTGGGAGCAGAATGACTTATCAGAAGCATATCTACTTGCAAGTTATTGGAGCTATGCCAGCTGACACTGACAGCTGTCTACGTGATGTTTTTTACAGTTTTTCTCAATTTTGCTATGTAAGATCCCTACCTCTGTTCTTTAAGACACTAATGATTAATGCCAGAGCTGAGAAAATCCACCTGGAGAGCAAGGTCACCTTCTCTATCATCAGTAACAAAGGAAAACACCAGGCTAACAAGGCTAAGCAAGTCCTAATTAACATCAATGGTGAACTAAAAGCTAGGGGAAAATAGAGCAGGCAAATTAAGACTCTACAGAGGTAAGATTATTTTTTGAAACCATTGCAAAAGAAGCCTGGAAGCTCTGTTTTCAAATACGGTTAATGCTGGGGATGGGTTGCAGAAAAGCAAGGAATCAATAGCAGTTTTGTGATTTCAGTGCCCCCCTCTCCTGGGTGAGCTCCTGCAAGCAGTCAGAGTCTCTGAGACTCAGCTGAGGCACCGAGGCAGGAGCGCTGTAGACCCTTGTTAGTACCTGCCAAAAAGTCACCATGCTCCTTCTTCAGTTCTTCAAGTCTTTCTTCACTATGCCACAATGACAAGAAATAGTCCACCCTCCTAAAGCACCTAGTTAAGCATTTTTTCTCCCATTTTCTTCTCTAATCTATTCTTGGTCCAAAACTCAGATTACCCAAACTGGACTAATTCCCCCCGCTTGCCACCTCCCTCCTCTCAGCTCTGAGGGCGAAGCACAAAAACAATTCCCTAAAGGTACTGTGAGCCACCACTGCTGGGGAGTCTTTAGGACAAATCAGTCAAACTTGGCAGAGGTGACATTAGTGCAATGAGCCTGCCTTGGGACAAGGAGCGGTCTGCATGACCTCCTTAAGTCGTCTCCTGCTGCATTTTTGCATGATCCTGTTATTTTAAATGATGTTAACAACTGTAGCCACAAAATTTAATCACCATTTTAAACGGTGTGCACATTAAGTGCCTGACACCAGGACACAAATTAATCAGTAGGAGAGGACAGACCTGCAGAACCGCCGCAGGCTGTTGGATGTCACTGTCTCACCTGTGTGCATACACACATCGGTGCAAGTCCACCCCACACTGCTTCTGCCTCTCAGGGTGGAAAAAGGATGATATCATATAGTCAGCCAGCTTCATCAGTTTCCACAGAGCCAGCCATCATGTCCAAAGGCCATCTGCTAAGCCTTTATGCAAAGCCATTCATTTGTTAGTTACTGTTCTTGAGAATGAGGAGTATAAGCTATCTGCACATAGTGCTGAAAACCTTATGGTAAACAAGCGTATAGTGACCAGAATATTTCCTTTTTTTGGTGTTTTCAGCTTAGAATCACAAGCCTGTTATCCCCAAGTCCCACTGGGTTGTGCTCTCTGCAAACCTGGTTGTCTTGGCTGGTTTCTTCTTCAAGCATCAGAGCACCCACCCTTCACCAAATGCTCAACACGGCCACCTCCTCCAGTTATGTCATTCTGAGCAAGTGACAGGAGTAGATTTTCTTTATTACCTACAGCACATTTTTATCCCTCATGTGAAGGCTAGCTCCTCAAAAAGTCATTCCCAGGCTGCCATCATTGATCAGAATGGCCCCACGCAATTTCATTCAACCTTTGGCCATAGGCAGCTCTGACCATGCAGATTAGGAACATGTCTGGTTTTCAGCATTCCCCCCATGTGGCTTTTCTCCATGGTCTTTCAGTAACATTAACACATCTTGGGATTTCCCACAACACTTCCGAGGCTTCCCAGGCAGGGTCACAGCTCCTCGCAGTGAATCTGTCAACACCACTGCTGCCTTCCCCAAGAGCAACACTGAGCAACAGCCAGTGGTCTCCAAAATGATCAGGCTGCCCTGCTCTCTTCCTACTGCTTGCTTTCCTCTGTTCCATGCGGTTAGATATTCTCTGCAGCATGGAGTTAGGCTTGCCCCAGGCAGGACATTTGTTGTGTCATGCCCTACCCCTGGCAGTCCTTTCCTACTTGATATTTATGCTGGCCGCTGCCAGCAAGGTCTCCTGTCCCCACAAGGTCTTCTGTCCCAACACTTCCACTTGACCCATCCTGTCATGCTCACTCAAGCTGCTGCTGCCATGCCACCTTTGGAGCTCTCAGATCCATCCATAAAAACAAAAGCTGAACAAAACAAAACAAAAAGTAACACACCATGCCCTGATCTGTCATTTTCAGCTATGTGCTGCACCCTCCAGCATTGCCAGTTTCGTATGAGCTCAAAGTCTTATTACTGGAGTAAACAAGGGTACATGAGTACTGCTGGAACAGTGCACAGGCACAGCTCCCCTTTTCCTGATGCTCATATTCCTCACAATTTAAAAGAATGCTGGTTTTTATCTGAAAGCAAAACTAGGCTCTACGCATTCGTTTTTGAAAGCAATTGTGCCTAAAGCAAGCAGTGCAGTCCTGGGCAGTGCCTGCAGCCTATCCAGCATATTAATATGGCTTCAAGGGACCTGAAAGAGCTTTACACAAATGGGGATGAGAGAAAGGCTGGACACAGCCCAGAAAAGCACATTCTTTCCTGGAAGGGTGTAAGGAGCCCTAGCGAATTCAGCAGGATGATCCATGGGCTGAGAGGTGTGCTCCCATCTAAGTGGTTTGCTGGCTGAGCGCCACAGACTGACTTGCTCCCAAAAGCCCATGGGACATCTGGGAAAGCAAAATCTGCCCAGTGGAATACCAACACCTCCCTTGCCCAAAGGCTTATCCAGCTTCCTGATGTGTGTAGACTTCAGGGTCTTTATCAATGACAGTGTAAAACTCAGCTAACCTTAAACCTTCCTTCCCACAGCAACACAAATTTATAATTAGGGCTGCCCAATCTTTCTCCATCATGAATCTACAAAATGCCAGCCTTTTAGTATGGCCAATGGCCACAAGACAGACCGTTATGATCTGAAGTGGGGCAAAGATCTTGGTGTATTTCATAGACAAAGGCAGGGCCCTGTCCCACACTCACCATGGAAGAAGCTTGGCTGGTCAACCCAAGATGGTCTGGCTGTGCTAGTGTCTGCAGCCCCAAAGCCTATCCTGCCATGGGGTCTCCTGTGTCAGCTAGACACTGCCAGCCCTGCTGGAACCACGGTTCATGGAAACCAGGGCTGAAACACTCACCTCATGTGGCCAAATGATCAGAAGTTATCTGGTGTCACAGGGGTTACATTTGCTGTGTATCGTTGGCTTGAGAACCCCTCCTTCCTAATAGTGAGTGATGTCCCCTCTCTGCATTGAGACTACCCAAAGAATTTGACAGGCAAGAGGCAAAGAAACCTTGACAGAGCATTAGCATCGTATTGAGCTGGCAATATATTAACCTGGCAAGTTATTATACATGAGGTGAGCTAGAAGTGGATAATACTGTTGTACACGCTGTTTTACCTGTCTTCCTGACAAATGGCTATTTTGGATTTCCTATCTGTCCAGTGGGCTCATCTTTAAGAGCATTTTTTAAATCTTAAAATATATATTTCCTTTTGTAACCTTAACGGCAATCATGCTAGCACCATGAGACCTCAAGTGCTCATCTTCATAATCACAGCACTTTTAGAAGAAAATGATCCTCTGAAAGACTAGAAACAGAAACTCTCTGCTTCTGCCCATGGAACAGGGTGTTCTTTTCCCTTTCCAGATTTCTGTTTCATATCAAAATGTTCACTGGAAACCATACTTCCTGCTGTCAAGAACCATCTTCAGCATACTTGGAGTGGTGTAAATTGTAATTAAAAGGTTATTCCCACCTCTAAACTCTGTGATGCACCTACAAAGAATCACGGAATGCAAGAATATTCCCTGCTTCATGAGATCTGCCGGTGAATTTAGTCCTCACTAGATTGAAACATGGATGAAGGCAAGGAGAAGGTATACCTCTGTAGCTCCTCCCTTCATTAACCAGTGAGACAAGGCACCATTTTTATTTTTTTTTACATTTTTGTATTGGCACCGGACACACAGAGCACCACCATCTGGATGCCAAAGAAATGCAGAAAAAAGTAATTTCACTGAAATGAAGATATACATCTTCAGCCTGTTATATATTAAGGGGAGTGCAGTCGTTCTCCAGAATGCCTGAAGCCAGCTCTGAAAGCAGAGCTCATATATTCTCAGAGGTGCTTGAGCTCAGATCAGCTTTGAGGGGGAGAAAATATTGCTTCCATCCAGTTTGTGCCAGAGGAGATCTCAAGAAGTAAATCAAAGGACACTAGAGACAAATCTTTGATAAAAGCATATCAAAACTTTGCTTAATTTGTTTGCACTGCTGTTGTAAAGCAGACTCACTGGAGACAATATGATCTACAAATGGAATTTGTTACTAAATCAGGACATGACTTACAGGAAGGATAAGTAATGATTTCATCTAAGTCATTACATCTCCCTATCAATAGCGCATCTCTGTAGGGAGTGCACTCACCCCTGGCTGAATATTTTATATGATCTCTGTAGGACAAACCTGAGATGCCTGACTCAAGGCCATGATAAACCCAACCATCCAAAAATCAGTGGGTCAGATGGTCCCTGGTAGAGAGCAGATGTGTACAATGTGTACAATCTATTGTATGTGCAATATCCAGCACATAATCCCTTCAGTCTGTAAAAATTGTTTCTGCCCAGATACATGAGAAAGTAGCACTTACTAAGAGAGCAGAGAAAGGATGTGGGTCCCCTGTTTATGTGCATGCTCGTGGGCACTGCAACATCCAACTCTGACTCTTCCCAGGCACGTGCCCATGGGATTGGTGAGCCATGCAGGATGGACCAAGTGAGCAGACTTCACATGGATCTGCACAGGTGCACCTCTGATCTCATAAACCTTTGGGGCAAACACCCAAAATCCTCAAATGCTTCTGAGGCAACTTATGAACAGAGAAAGAGTACATGTATGTGGTGGGGCTACAGCGGGTTAAAAATGTGGATGTTGGATAGCTTTTCAGAGATACCACTAAAAACTCTTTCAGCCTTGCATTCTCCCTGTACACCCAATTTCTGTCCTTCATACTGTCAAAGTCTATTTTGTCCTCTTCTTCCTTCACCTGTTTTGATGCAGCTGTTGTTCACCATCTTCCTAAATCCCCCTCCTTAGCAATGTCTACTTCTGGACTATTCCTTGAGTCCCCCAGAGTCTTCTGTGTTTCTTTTTTAAAAATACCTCTCTCCCTCCTCTGTAGGGAGATCTCTGCCCTCCAGGACCGCAAAGTCAGATGGTTTCATTTAATTATGCAGCTGTAACTAAAACTGACCCCCTTATTTACCTTGCATGCCTATCCTGTCTGATTGTAGTTGGGAAAACTATTATCTTCTGCATCCAGGAAGCACAGGACCACAGCACAATTTCCAGCATTATCACCATCTCTCCTCTCCTCTCCAGACCGATGCTGTCATTTAATCCTACTGAAATTCCCTCTGCGGTGTCACGCAAAAGTATCCGTTATTATTTGTTCCCTCAGAAAGGCCCTGGTAGCTTCATCCTGAGTCTCTGTGACCTTCTCTCTTCTGTCCCTCTTGATGTTCACCTTGTCTTCCCTCAAAATGTTGCAGCTAAAATTGATTCCTTGCTTCAGTTCCCCAACAAACCACACTAAATCCTTTCATTTCTTCACCTTCATCCTCTTTGTCAAGTTCATGGTCCCATCTATCAAAAGTTTCTATAAAACCACTCTTGTGGTTTTTCTGGTTGACTCCTCCTTTACTCCAGGACACCCATTCCTCCTTCCTCTGCGGGGTACCTCCTACTCCCACCTGAGGCCTAATGCAACACAGAACATCCTCCCCCAGTGCCACCTTCAGTGACCTTCAGACCATACCAGTCTTCAAGTTTTCCACAGGTTTGAGCCATTTTCAGGAAATCACGCTCATCTATGATATTTTTGAGTCATTCTTTTGTCTCACAAATTCTCCCGCCTCTTGCATTAAGGTGTTGCCTTCTGATGAGACACATGCAATAGCTTTCTTGCTCTGTAGTCCTCCACAGAGGCAATACATGTCTAGGGTGGCAGGAGGAGAAGTCGCTGCCTTGCTCCTGCCCAACTTAGCACTGAGTTTACTTCAAAGTAAGCCAGAGTCTGTCTTCATCTGCCATTTCTTTCTGTAGCAGGAGACCTAAGCTCATCCTGAGTTGAAAACCTCCTTTTTTGGGGAGACACCCAGCTGCTGCATGACTCCTGCCTCCATTATAAATAATTAAGAATTGAGGGTATTTTAAATGCCTATAAAAGACCTGGCATTATATTATATTATATTATATTATATTATATTATATTATATTATAT
>NC_048893.1:13330878-13349964 GCF_011077185.1 Oxyura jamaicensis
ATTATATTATATTATATTATATTATATTATATTATATTATATTATATTATATTATATTGGAAAAAAACCCTCTGGAAAATGAATTTATGAATGACATTTGAAAGAGAAAAATGTGTCAGAATGTCTATGTCCAGAACTTATGTGTTTGTTTGTTTGTTTGTTTTCCTGGGGGAAGAAAAAAGGAAAGTTACAGTGTAACCATAGAATACTACCTGAGTAGACTCTGTCAAAGAGAGATCTACATACTACCCACCATCCAGAGGACATCCATTCTATAAGTATCTCCACCTTGTATATAGTGCTTGAGCTGGAATATGAAGCTTAAAAATATTTTCTGTAAGCTACACCATTTTACCTGAGCATCTTATTTCAGCTCTGTGATTTACAAAAAATATTTGCCTGATGGCAGCTGCCTCTGACGTAGTTTGTAATTAAGAAGTGAATTTTCAGACTCCTTAAAGACAGTGTTCATGACAGATTAGAAAGATCAGAGACGCCACAAAGATTTCTAAGTAACAAGAATTAATTGTGATTAAATGGGTCACTGTAGAGTAGAGATTAGATTTCACAATTACTTATCAAAATTAATAAACAAAAAAGAGTACACCTATTTTATACTGATGAATTAAGGAAGCATGAACTAGAGTAATTCATTCAAGTGTGTCCCACAGTGATTATCGCAGGTGGCTGGCAATTTTGTGCACCTTGCACAAGACTGCAAGACCTGAAGGGTTAAGTTTTTAGATCCTAGATATGTAGGCTGTATTTATTTATTTATTTATTTTTATTTCCTTAATGATGAAGATATTGCAGAAACTACATCCAAAATTGGAGTGTTTGAACAGGCTAATTCCATTTGGCCAATATCAGACATGATGGACATTATGTCCTGCAGCAAAAATTGTCAAATTGTTTGTAATAGGTTTTCAGTGTTGCCAAATATGTGCAAGTCATAACTTAACTGCAATGCTTGTACATTCTAAGTCTAATTAACTATAGCTTGTATAAAATATTATGATGCTTCATTCACATGTTTAGAATTCAATTAATTTGTAGTTTACATGGCCCTAATAATAATTCTCTCTCCATAATCTTGGTCCAGAGACTTATAAAAGTGCACAGCTTTTCATCGGCTTTAAACACAACTCTATCACTGACAGTGGTAAAGTTTATTGAGTCCCACAAAGACTGCCCCCTTCCCATAACCTTTGAAAAGTGCATTGGATGAAAAGGAACAGGCAGTATTTATAGACTACCCACAAGAGCAGAAGCACAGGCCACTCAGACTTCCTTGAAAACCCTAAGAACCAGGCAGTAATTCTTGCCAGTGCTGGCCAGGGGATTTATATTAACACAGTAGATAGGCAATGTCACTTCCTTAGTGGAAAATCATCCAGTTTGGCTAAACACACTTCACCCTAGTAATGCTCAGAGCGTGACAGTCTCTTCTTACTACCTGTTGGGATAGGAGCTCCCTTAGAGCATCCTGAAGACTTATTCTAGTTTCTTTTCAGAAACAGGAAACTCAGTCAGTCAGCCAAATATGTGTCTGATAGACACATCCTGGAAAAAAACATCAATATTTTGCTCAGATGAATAAAAAAAAAAAAAAAAAAAAAAACAAAAAAAAAAAAACAGGGATCATATATTCTTTTGGCAGGATTTGCTAAACACTGTACCATTATAGAATGATATAGTCATGTTTATTACTAAAGATAGCAGCTGTCTGGAGGAATCCTATTTGTTAACTTGGCCATTTAACTAGCTAATCAGAAATCCTTGTGTTCTTATTTTTCCTCACCATCAGTGATATTACCAAAATGTGCAGAAAATGTGTTTGCCATAACCGTTTCCATGACCGGCAGAAACACCTCCCTTCCTGCTTTAGCTTGGGGCTCACACAAAAACTCGGTAAATCATGCTGAAACCACATGCAGCACTTGAAAAATTAATGACTGACTGGGTGAATGGTTCCTGCTGAGGAGTAAGAAGTACGGTCAATGCTAATCCACACACAGGAGAGCAAGGTGGTTTGGTGGTTGACACCAAGCCTTGGGCTGTGGGTTGGGGCCAGGCAGGCTGCAACATCCTGTGCAACCTGGACTTCACTGTCCCATATTTACCCCTCTGAGACCATACGTGCAAAAAGGTTTCACAAAACAACTGAATATATTCATGGAAGAAAGCCAAGCAGATTTCTTCCATTCAACAATTTCTGGGAGTTTCCACAAATCCAAGGGGCAAGCTGTTATATGGCACAATATTCTGGGGAACCATCCCCAGAGATTTCCCTGTTCTGCTCTGCCCTAGGCATCCCCTGCTGGCCACTGCCAGAAAAAAAGGTATGGACAGGGCTTCTGACCTGACCTCAAATGTAAGGTCAGCTGCCCAGGGAATGCCCACTCCCTGGGAAGCATTGCTGGCTGTGGCTGCTCTACTTCTGCATTGGCCCTTCATGTACCCACATGCTCCCACTGACCCACTGCTCATATCATTGCAGTAAGACCCATCACAGACATCACAGCAGGGAGCTGAAGCCCTCAGGAGCACTGGTTCAGCAGAGCAGCCTTAGTTCAAACGCTCAGCCCAGGCCGCTCTCACTTCCAGCACTGTGTCAGGTCTGGCCTGTGCAGCAGAGATCTGTTTTACAGATGTACACGACAGCCAGATTTATTTCTGTCTTTTGCCAGAGTGAGGAAATATATGAGGCGATACAACAAACAGTCTCCGTCAAGGCTACGGGAGGAAAGGCTGTAAGTTTCTATCCCAGCCACAGCTCTGTCGGAAAGCAGGGTGTTTCGAAGCATGACACGTAACCACTTAATAAAACCAACCTGGGCCCACAGGGAACTGGCAGGATTTACAGGCGTTGTGCTAGGAAAGACAATCTAGCCCTGGGAGTCAGCACAGCACAGTTAGCAAACACACAACAGTTAATATTTTGAGGCTGTTTTAGATTCATTTGTGTATCTCGATCGATGACATTTCCAAGACATTACAAGTCTCCGCTGAGTTGGACCTATTATTAATTGTGAACAAGCAGCTGAACTTTGAAAAATCTTTGCGTGATGGAGAAATAAAGAAGCAAGGTTCCCAGAGTCATTTATGCAGGAGATGGTTATTCCCTGAGGTTTTTTATCAGCCTTCCAGTCCGTCCAACCAGAGGCCAATGCCTTGTGCTGCTACTGCACAAAATGGATCTGGAGACCTGCCTCTGCCTTGATGGGGGATCAACTCCCTGCTCTTTGCCCGAGTCCATTTTCTCACCCATTTCAGTTACCACAGCTAAGCGTGGCCGAAATTTTTTATCCTGGGTGATGTTTCCTGCAGGTACAAGCTCATCTGGGGCTGCTGTTCCTCGCTGCCTGGCTCCAGCGGTGGGGACACCATCCGCTCTATTTCCCGAAGGTGCTCCAGCAAGCACAGCCCAAATCATGCAGGGTAGTGGGCATTGTCCCTGCTCCCATGCTCCCTGCAGATGGGGCAGATGTCAGGTAGTGGGATAAATGGAGGACTGTCGCTTGAGCCACACTGTTGTAAGGTAGAAGTTGGACAGGGACGTTCACCAGACTTATTTCTGGAGCAACAGCTCCAGAAATTCAGATAGAGGCTGTTAGGGGTTGCTGAAAGTGGTCCTGAGGAACACCAGTGAATAAGTGCCTCTGAGAGTCCTGCAGACAGTATAGTGAAGGATATGATGGCCACACACAGAAACAGCCTCTGCCATTAGATACCTCCCAAAAAGCTGCTGAGGACAGACTCTCCTCCCCAGCATCCTGCTTGCCCAGCTCCTCACCATGAGGAGCAAAGGGAAGTCCCAAGGGGCTTAAAACTGCTGCTACCTGGAATTAGAAGGCAGGGAGGAATCGCTAAACAGTTGTTTCAGCATCTGAGGCATCTGCTTGGGTTTCTTAGCAACCCTGGGAAAAGAAGCCACCTGTGATGTGAGCTGTCTGGTCAAACCCTGCAGACCAGGCTGAGGCTGCTCCTGCACCTCAGTGGCACAGCACAGCATGGCACAGCCACGAGGCACTCCAGCCTGAGAGCCAGATATGGGCCCAGTGGCTAGGAGTGGACACAGCCAAGTGTCCTCCCTCTGATGGCATGGGGTATAGCTGCAGCATCCTTGGAAGGCTTGCTGCTCGGCCATCAGTGCTCCTGAGTGCATGGAAAGCTGCTTACGGCTGTTTTCTCAGCAATTGGCAGCGTCGGTCCCATTCCCTTGAGTGCATCCACAAGGAGAAAGAGCTGGTTTTTGCCAAATGGTTTTGGATCTCATGTGTTCTGGAGCAGGTTTAGGCACTGGTGCAGGATTTGTGTGAGCCTGTGTCCTGGAGCGGCCATTTCATTGTTTTCCTTGTCTCAGGGACAGTGCTTAAATCATTTAAATTTATGCCTGGTACTGACATCCTGGCCGTGCTCATTGCTAATAGCTTATTTCCATCCATACGAACACTATCTCACTCATTCAGATATAAGTATGAGGATGCTGACCTGCAGTTAATCCTACACATCCCTGACTTTTAATTTAATGACTATTAAATATTAATGGGAGCAGAGAGTGGAAGTCAGATCACCTTTTCAACAGCTTAGTGCCCCTGTCACCAGGCTACAATGTCATCCTTGATCTCGCTTTTTTATTCCCTTTCTCCAAGTTTCACTTACAGGACAGGGAAAGCTGCATTTTACAGAACTTCACGGGCTTTGCAGTCGAGCAGTTAAGGCGAGGATTAGAGCCGAACCAGGATCTCCCAGCTCCTGGTGGATGTTACAACCACCAGAGGGTTGTTTTGTCCAAATCCCCAGACATATACAGGGGCCATATGCCCCAGCTCTGCTACAGGGGAGGAGAGCACACAAGCACAGGCACCCATGACTTAGACCCCCCCCCCACTGGTGTTGTGCAGAAAATAATTCTGTATTCAAGGAGAGATGTGGAGGGTGTTCCCAGCCTGCTGGGAATAGATGTGAATGCTCCCTCCTAGGGGAGAGGACAGGACATCAGCATCTCATCTACCTGGATGAGTATTGCAATGTCTTGATTCTCACAGGAAATACCCTCATTTTTTCTGGTCATGCTTCAGAAACAGAAAGTCTTGTCCCACGTGTGACTATCCAGAGAAAAATTGCATTTTCAAGCCTCCAAGCCTTGGAGTGCATTGGAATCTGTTCCTCTGCCTCTTCTCATGCCTTTTTCTTGTGGTCTTTCATTTTGCATCAGCCAGTTGTGGCTGCCTCCTCACAACAGCCATATCTGGCTGCTGTAGGTATTTGTCTGTGCTTAAATCTATGGATCTTCAAATGATGATATTTTTCTGATTATAAAGCTAATGAGATAAAGCAGATCTCAATCAAAGCAGCTGGGCTTGAAGTGCATTAATACTTAATACTACCTTTTACAATTGTAATTATGACTTATTTACTTTTTTAATTGCTATTTGGTTTACTTATTTCTATGAGACTCATTTCTCAAGAGTATCTTCCTGACTATTCTGTTTTATTTTTGCAGAAGAAATGCAGGCATTTAGTGAGATGGAAATTACTTCCTTATTATTTAAAATTAATTCAGCCCGTCAAAATGAGCTCATTGCCATGCACAGTGCTTCCTTTTTAATTCAGTCTCAGCCTTTCTAGCAATTGAAATTCTGTGCTGAGAAGATGTACATAGCAGGCTTTTTATACATATTAAACCCTACATATTGGGGGGATTAAGACTGCATATACATTTTAAAAATAGGAATTAAGAAACAAGTTTTGCAGTAGGAATAAAAGAATGTCAGTTCTCCATCGCTCTTGTAAACTGCTTTGCTAGCCAGGAATGAAGCTGTGGGGATGTCTGATGGGAATACAAGAGGCTCTGTTGTTACTCCTGCAGGACTCCAAATTTTGCTAAATCAGGCCAAACGTAGAGAAAATATTTACATATAAATAATTGGGATGCCAGTGCTCCCTGCTTTTTGCATCTTGGAATAAAAAAGAGAATGAAAATCTGAAGAGGAGAGAGGAGCTTGAAACTTGTGATGGACATAGGAAGGGAAAACCTTAATAATGAGGGAAAAGCACCTGTCACCTGTGGAGGGAGCACAGCAAGCAAGGGGGGAAAGGGAGGAAGGAGAGGCACCCAAACAGCCTCTGACAGCTGAGGTAGCTGAGCTGAAGTGTGGGAAGGAAAAGGAAGAAAATGACCTTTGATCCTCCCCTGTCCCAGCAGAGACATCCTCCAGATGACCATCCTTCAGATGTTAACACTTGCCTCTGTCAAACAGGGTCCTGCCTAAGTGACGACATCTTTTGGGCCCACATGAGTTTCTTCAGGACTGAGAATGAATTAGATGCGAGGAGGGAAAGCAAAGAAAAGAATAAAAAGGTTTTTTTTTAAGATAAACCCTTGCTTTTGAGGGCACCTGAAAAGGTTGCCATTCCAGTAATAAGAAAATGAGCAGGAAAATTATTTTCCATTTAAAAAAATAATAATTAATAAAAGTCATTTTAGACATACCAGGAGCCAAACATTTAGTGTGACTCCTGTCTTCAGGAAGGGCAAAGAGGAAGGCATGGGGAGCTATAGGCATAGCAGAGCTATCTCAGTCACTGGGAGGTATTGCTAATATTCCTGGATTCATTTCCAAACACACAGGGCAGGAAGGTGATCGGGAGGAGTCAGCGTGGACTTACAAAGGGTAAGTCACACCTGACAAACCTGAAAACCTTGCACAATGACATGACTGGCTCAGCGCACATGGGGAAAGCAGTAGATGTTGTTTATCTTGACTTTAGCAGGGATTTTGACGTGGTTTGCCTTTACATCCTGATGGACAAACTGGCTAGGTAAGGGGACAGTGAGGCAGACTGAGATCTGGTTGTTGGGCTTAAAGGGCTGTGATCAGTGGCACGGTGTCCAGCTGGAGTCCAGTCACCACCAGACTACACCAGGGGTTGATAATGAGTCCGATAAATACTGTTTAACATCTGCATTAGTGACCTGGATGATGGGGCAGGTATAAAACTGGGAGGAGTGGTTGGTGCACCTGAGGGTTGTCCTACCATTCGGGGGGACCTCAGCAGGCTGGAGGAAGGGGTGGACACGAGCCTCGTGATGTTCACCAAGGGGAAATGCCAAGTCCTGCACCTGGGAAGGAGCAACCCTGGGCACCAAGACAGGCTGGGGGCTGCCCAGCTGGAAACGGCTTGTTGGGAAAGGAGTCTCTGTCCTTGGAGATGCTGAAAAAGCTGATGGGACACCACCCTGAGCAGCCTACAGTAGCTGACCGTGCTCTGAGCAAGTGGGTTGGAGTAGATACGCCCAGGGGTGCCAACTGACCTCAGGTGTTTTGTGAGACAAGAGAACAGCAGGGACCTGGCGGATGCAAAATATGCATCTTCATTTAAGGATATGCAATACAAGACCAGTAAGGAAGAGTGGGCTGGAGCAGCCACAGAGGTGCAGTGGTGAGAGGTTTCTTTGCCCCCACCTTCAGGGTATTCTTCGTCCCACCAGCTGTGGCCTTTCCCCAGCAGCACATCTAAGGTGGGAAGCACACCTGGGCTCTTGCCTCCCCCTTTGCACTTTGTTTTGGGTATTTGTGATTAGCTGATCTCCTATTCTGGGACGTTGAGTTTTGCACATTTAACACTAATGACTGTGAATCATCAGGAGCATTTTACATATACAGTATCTGAGGTTAAACAAACTGTGTTTTTATATAAAGTATTTAATCTGTGCATTGTCAAACAGTATACGAACAAAAAAAATCAGATAAAACAGTATTTTTTTATATTTTTCTAAAAGAAGAAAAGTCTGATAACTCCAAAATATTGTCTAATGAAGGATCCTAAATCTGAGAAGTTATTATTTTTGGATTTTGAACACTTAATAACTTTTTCCTGCACATTCCAATTTTATGTCGTTTTGAATTAAATTAAAAGTAACATTAATTAATTTTCTTAATAATGCCACTTATTTTGAAATTACGAGTATTTCCCTCACTAGCTGTGAGGGAGCTGGTAACTTTAGGTACAGCACTCCCCTCTAGTGGGTAAAATCAGACCAGCCCAATTTTTCAGGACCCATGCACCCTGCTCATTAGCACCAGCTATAAATAAAAGCTTTGCTTTTATCCCCAAATATCCTGAAGACTCAGAGTCGTTGATATGTTTTGATGGTTTGTGAGTTATTTATGGTATGTTATTTCAGTTGTGAATTATAACAGGGAGGAGAGGGGGGCACTTATGAGGGGTGTGTGAGGCTCAGGTTCAGTTCCTACTCGAATCTCAGTTCAGAGCAGTGATTCTCTACACACTCTAGAAATCCTCCTGTTAAAAGTGTCATCAGGGCTAGCAAGTTTTGCTTAAAATAATTAATTTCCATAGAAGACTTTGGAAGCCATTTTTTGTTTGGTTGGTTGGTTGTTTTTTGTTTGTTTGTTTGTTTGTTTTTGTTTTTAATTAAAAGTTGGCTAGGCAATTCATGAAGGTCAGGTCCACCAGAGGTTACCTTCCAGCTGCAACTCTTAGCTCAGCAGGTCATCTAAACCCACTTTCTAAATCCTTATGCATTGGCATATTCTGATTCAAAATTGCACCTTTGTAATATCTCCCGACCCTGTAAGCAAGAAGCAGCAATGTGGAAAGTTCAGGTTTTAGGAAGCCATTACGTTCAATATAATAAAGACAACCTCTTTCCCCCCCAGCCCAAATGGGAAAAAATAAAAATAAAAATAAAAACACTAATCCACCCATTTGTAAAAATTGTGCTGTTATGCAGCTATAAGAGAGGAATGTTCCTACCCATCCACCTGCCTCATCCCATTTTTGTTTTTCTCCTACGTAATTATGGTCATGGTTTCAATTGAGTTAGAAGAAGATGTTGCACTGAGCTCTTCAACAGCTTCCTGAATTTTGTGACCCATCCCATCAATCCGCTGAAGTCAGAGCATCATCTCAGCTGGCACCACATGCACCAAGAGCAAGCCACAGATATATGCATGAGCCAATTTGTCTCTTAAAAATATTTCTTCCTGGCTGAAGCATAAATTGCCTTTACCCTAATGTGCTTTATAATGAATTGTATTTGAAATATGTTTATTTTTAGCAAACAAATGCTAATGGGAGCCTGCCGTTAAAAATAGACAGTACAGTTGGCACAGAAATGAGGGCTAGGAAGTCTTTCTTTCCCTGAGCAGTGGAAATGCCCTCGCTGTAAGCTATCTGGGGAGAAAGCATGATGCCCCAATGAAAGTTAGTTCCTACACCCAGGGAAACTGCAAACAGCATCTCCCCGAGTCCCTGCTTGTCACCTGGCTTACAAACAACCTCGGTGGTCCAGCGTCCCCAAGGGGCTATCACATCTTCCATGGGTCAGTGGGTGTAAGACAGAGACAGTGCCCAAAAGGCAACTGTACAGCCGAGGCCTTGCTGAGCATCCTGGTAGAGCCACCTTGAGCATCTTGCAGCTGATACTCCTGCTTACACATCTTGGTAGGGCGTTTGCCTCTTTTCACAACAGAAAGGTGCCGTGGACTCATGCAGTCAGTTGATTCCTAGCTTATCTTTTCTACCATTCCTTCTTCTGCCCATGCACATATCATTATTGATCTGTGTCCTATTTTTCAGGCCATTTCTCTAATTCATTATGAATGTTGGATACTAATTCTGTCCTAAAACACACTGGCAGCCCTTCATGGATAACCATGGCCTGCAAATGGAAGAGGAGATCCACTATTCCATTATCCAAGTGGTTAATGAAAATATTTTAATAATAACAGACCTAAGACAGGTTCACACGAAACTCTAACAAATGCAGTCTTTCAGCTGGACAGTGAACCACTGATAATCACTTTAAGAATATGCTTTACCAACAAGTATTTCTTTTCACAGCAGTTTATCCAAGCAGTGTTTCCTAAATGCTGTGCAAATACATCTCAGATTGTAGCCCCAGTGGTGAACACCAAAGACAAGACTTGCAGAGATTGTTCAAGTCACTTAGTAGATTGGCTTATGTAAATGGAAAATAGTTAACCTTCCTTCCACCCGTCATTGGTGGGGCTGATGTGATATGAGATCTGGCCTTCTCTCCCTGTTTTAATTCCTGGGTGAACTACTGTGAAAATGTCAGTCCTTGTTGTAATTTGGCTACACAAGGACATAAAACCACAGATAGACACCCACAATATCTAGCTGCACCATCAAAATCACCCAGATGTGGCAAATGATGCCCAGGAGCTGCCCAGCTGCAAAGCTGTGTGTGAGTCCTGCTGCCAACCCTGGCCAGGTCAGCACTGCCTCACACGTGTTGTCCCACAGTTCCAGCGCTCCTAGGGTTGGGTCTGCCCTGGGAATAGTTTTCTGGTACATCATGAATGTCCCTCCCTGGTCACAAAAGGGATATATCCTTCAGCTTCCAGTAAAGCAGCCTAAAGCGCATTTACTTGTCGCTCCTTGCTTTTTTGCACCATCCATTCTGCCTGGAGCAGGGCTCCAGTTCAGCCCCCATGGCCTGGTGGGTTTCCCAGGTGTGGGAGTGTGGAGAGCAGGGATGTCCTCTTCAACAGCAGTAAAGACCATAGCAGGCTCCAAGACTCCTTCTTCTCAGAGCCAAATGTCAGCCAATCCCCAGCAGGTCCTTGCATTCAGGATCTTATGACTATGGATAATTTTGCATTAAAAGCACATGGTTGTGCTGTTAGAAAGGGTGCTCACCATGCTATAAAGGTCTCCTTTTAGGAGAGATGATGTTAACTTTCCTGTCAAAAGTTCTCAGTTATGGGCTGAGAAGAGCTTAGAAGTGCGGATGTGACATGGGTCTGCTTGTGCAGGCTCAGGTCAGGAGACAAGCAGCTGCTGCCACTTCACTGCACAGGCACTGTGTTTTTTTCTGGTCCACAGACTTGCACAAGACCTGTTCAAAGGAGATTAGGAATCTTATTTTGAACATCATTTTCCAGAATTTTGCTTAAAGGCACGTTCGAGTAGGGCAGCATCTCTTTCTTGCTGCCCCAACATTTTACGCGCTGAGCTCTAGGCAACAAGCATGGCCTTCATTTGGCCAAAAAGACCCTCTTTTCATGGAGGAACAGATGAGAAAGACCACTCTGAATCTTTGCTGAAAGAAAATAATCTAAAAAGCCTGGAAATCATAAAGTTAATCAGGGAAATTCCAAAGCCCTGAAAAATAATCTAGCAACTATGATTTATATATTTCCTAGATAATCAAGAGAAGGTTCTTATCTTGGGGAGGAAGTCCCAGAGGGGATTCCTTGATAGAGCTACAGTGTTTCTCATTATCAGATGGTCCTAAGAGTTGGGTTGGCTCTACTGATTCCAAAAGGACCACAAAGGTCCAGAAGGGTTTACAAGAGACAGACTGTAACAGAAAACATGGCTGGGAGTCTAGATTTGAAGTACTGGTTTAAGAAAAGTGAAAGTGATTCCTTATTTACAGCTTTCCAATTCCCTGGAACCAAATGCAACACTTTCTAATTCTAGACTGCTGCCTAAAGCAGGTTCATAATAATCAGAAATCAGGAATATCAGTTAAAGATGTACCCACAGTGACACGTGTTTCATTAGGAGATAACATTAAGAATCAATATTTTATGACCTGTCACATATTTGAGTCATCCGTCATGTTTTATCCTTACATGTTGAAGTTATTTGACAGTTCAAAAGTAGAAGGAAGCAAAACAGAAAAGAAGTTTTCTTGCTGGTGTCACATTTTCAGCTAAATTGCAGTAAGCAATTAAAACACATTGGTCTGTTATTAAGGAACATGGGGCCCGAGGGAAAAGCTTCTCATAAGATTTGCTATTTTTATATAAGACAGCACAAACTATACTTTCCCTGCTTGGGAAAAAAAAAAAAAAAAAAGACTGCTACTTTGCAATGCGCAGATGAAGACTGATTTTGGTGTTTTACATAATGGGGAAGCAGCAAGATCCACCTGCAAATCCATAGTACCACTCCTCTGCTGGGGTCCAGCTGAGTCTTCAAACACCAGAGTCAATGGTACCACAGACCTATAGAATGTGCCCATATAGAAAATACTGTTTGTTTGTTGTCCAGATAAAAAGCACAACAAAGGAAGGAGATGAGCTTATATAAAGAGGAGGAAAGGTTGAAGAGGAAATGACTGTGCAGTTACCTACAAGTTTAGAAATGTCGTGACTGCTCAAGCTATTTTTTTCGCGTTCCACCTCTGGATCTCATCTTGCACTTGAATGTCAGCTTTCAAAAAAAAACCACCCTTCTATTCCTTGTAATTGCAAAGAAAACCCTTTGCCCTCAAGAAACATGAGGTAAATAAGAAATAAATCAGAGTTTTCAGCTCGTGTTTGTATGTCTCCCTGGTTCGTGAAGGTTTGTGTCTCATTAAGGCTTTCTGGAAAACAAGGACTTCATCTCATGAGCAATGACAGGAGGGCTCTCCTCTCTCATCTGGCATGGAACAAAAAAGATGTTTTCATTTTTATTTTGTTCTATAGATAGAGGAAAAGAGCCAGTCCCCAAAGTAGCCAAGACCTTGTTTATCAGAGCGTTTCCTTTCATTTTTCACATCCCCCCAGAATAACACTTTTGATGTGATTAAAAATAAGCACCGAGAAAGCTTCAGTTTCAACAAATTGGTATTTTGCTCTGAAAATCCCTTTAATATAATGTTCCTGTGGGCAACACCAGGAAGGCCTGGGAGACTGAAAATCTGAATAATTGTATTTTTTTCTGTCTCCCAAGCTATCAATAATGTGATACTTTGCTATTGGTGGGTTTTGAGAGACACCTCAGAGAAGGAGAAGGAACTCAGGGTGCTGCAGGGGCCATAGGGCCGAACACCAAGCTTGTCTCCAGGGCTTGGTGACCCTGGGAAAACTTTGGGGAACACCATGAGACAACCACACTCACTTGGCTGCAACCATGAAGCTCAGGAGACCCACACAGCCTTTGCTCTTCTCCAGGGCCAGGGTGATCTTAGAGGACATAAGAAAAGGATTCCAAATGAGGAGAAGTTTCAGTGTCTGAAGCGATGAAATATTTAATCCCTGCCCTCTCTGGGATATTCATCATCACAGATTTACTCACCCGCTGCTCACTGACGGCAGCGGCTGACAAGGACGATGACAGCTGACATGCATTAACCCAGCCGCACAACACTAGCCGTCACTCCAGAGCAGAAATCCATCATTAGGATTTAAGCACCACTGAGGTGTCCTGGTGGGGACCAGATTCCCAATGCAGGAGGCACCTGCACAGGGAAGTTGGCACAAAATAGCCTTGGCAGTGCCAAAGGACAGGTCCCCAAGCAGCAGAGGTCCCTAGTACCCCCACTGCTGACCTGGCCATGGCTCTCACCACAGAGCCATACTCTTATTAAGGAAAACGAGAGGGAATGATGGACAAAAAACATTTATTCAGGGCAGAAAGTCTTCATGAATTCTTTACAAGAGCTACACAGCAGGGTAATACAGTAGCACCTGTACTGAGGGCTTGACACCGTTTCACAGCTCCTCCGGGCCTGCAGCTGAGGAGGCAACAGCACAGGCTGGACTTATTTTCTCTTTGCCCTAAACCCCCCCTCTTTTACTGATAACTTCAATTTCTGAGCAAATCTATTATTTCTGAGCATCATCTTTATCTAATGGGTTGTGATGAACTATTATTATCATTGGAAGGGTGACTGATCAATGAGCTTTGAGGAATCCAAGCTAGGTGTTGGTTTGAGGTTGTGGGGTGTGTTTTTTTTCCACTCTCCATTACTCTTTCCAGTCAAGCTGGTGGCTTTTTGAGACCTCCTTGCTGTCTTTGCTGTTACAATGGCTACCACATCCTTATTTAGAAAGGTTAAGCGACATTTATATGAAAATTATCTTACAGTCCTTGGTGGGAATGACCAAAATAATAGAAAATTGTCCAGGTGCATGTGGGAATCAGGCATAGGGAGGAAGGGGGAAAGAAGCCACCAAGGCTTCCCTAGAGCCAAGCCTACGCTGTATGAGGTGTAACCTCAGAGGAGGGAACAAGGTGAGTTATTTAGAACACCACATGCGTGGGATGCCCCATCTGAGGGTTAAATAGGCCTCCATGGGAGAGCAGGAGCTCGTAGGAAAAGCAACCCTTTACCAGCTGATGGTCTCACCCCTGCAAGGTACACCACAGTTCCCTTCAATGACCAACTCCCACGGGAAGGAGAAAGGCAGCTCTAGGAATGATGCTCTTTTCATTGGCACCTCCACTCCACATCTTGCTAAGCCTCACATGCCTAAAATTACAGAGCTTGCTGGATGTGCTGACTTGTCACCTCTCTGCTTCTGAGCCAAAGGAGGAGCACAGCAGGGGAACTGCCACAGCTGTGATTCAGGGCCACTGCAAAGCACGCTGCCCTCCTGTATGCTCTTCGGCTGTGAGTCCTCCTCTCCTTTCTCTGTGAAGGATTTCTGTTTCTGCACTGCTGCACATTGCCCTCTCTCTGTGCTGAAAGCTCTTTGGGGAGGGAATCTCCTCTTTTTCTTTTGCAAGAATACACTTAACACTCCTAAAGCAACTCAGAAAAAAATGTTTAAGGGAGCAATGTAAAATAATAGCAGTCATAAATCCTGACATATTGTCCAAATCCTGCATACATCAGTTCTGCAGCAATCCTGCAGGGCAGTGTGAAAGGGAAGATGACTGAAAGGATGCTGTCCTGAGCTTCCTCAGGATCATGAGGGGTCCACATGCTCCTTGCTGCCTGCCAGACAGCTCTTCATGATGGATGGTGGTCACCAAAAGCCTCTCCCTCTCTTTAGACTCTGGTGTTGGCCATCTCCTAAACCCAGCTGAATTTCACTGAACACCATGGGGAGTCTTTTAGGGTATTTTCTAGTAAGGAGGAGTTTTACATGTAGTTTCATAGCTTTGGAAATTATGATTGGTTTTATGCGTGGCACCAGATATTTCCTATTTACCCAGAGAGTATATAGATAGCTAATTAACATCTCCATGCTCAGGTAAACCATTAGCTAATCATTAAGCTGCAGTTTTGATGCCTCAGACTAAACATTCCCCAGATCGTTAGCTTTCTGTTCCCACAAGCACGTAACTTGGCAACTGCATCTCACAGAGGCCAGAAGAGGATCAATGCTGGCAGCTCATTAGCGGGCTTGGATGGAGAGCCCAGGTTTCTGCAGCCTTGGGTCAGTGAGCCCCAGCCCTGAGGTGCTCAGGAGGAAGCCCTGGGGCCATGGGACCCTTCTCCTTCACCTCCAGCCCCAGCAGCCACCCATGGTCATCTGTGCTTTTCCCCCCGCATTGCAACAGTTTTTATTTTCTCCACTGCGATAAGCAGGAGTTTGCTTGGGCAAGCTTTGGAGAAGGCTGTGAGTAGTGATGACTCCTCATGGGAATGCAGTCCCTTGATGGTCAAGCCTTGCTTATTTGTTTCATGTAAACTTGACTGCAGTCAGAGACTCTCCCAGCACCAAAAAGAAGCCGATGAACTCTTAATGCTTCAAAATGAATAAGCATTCACCGAAACATTCATCCTCACTGAAATATTCATCCCAGCAGAGGATAAGCATCAGGAGATGAAACCAAGAGAGCTGGTGTTAAGGCAGGGGTAGCCCCAGACAACGCAGCCACCGCGTCCCCTTCCTGCCCATGCAGGGCAGGGGCTGCAGCACAAATCCTGCCCAGAGAGGGTCAGATTTGCATAGTGATCCCAGGTCATGCAGTTTTGACATTAGCCAAGTAAGAGGGAGATGAATTTGACACAAAGAAAAGAGAGTTTAAAAGCTTTTGTTACTCTGCAACATTTAAGATTTGCCAGCACTAATCTTTTTATTACAGCTTCTGAGATACTTATACCAAATTTCTTGCATTTGTTTTAATAAAGTACAGCATTTGAAAATCAGTGAATCATTTCAATAAATTTTCTTCACAGAAAATTTCCTTTTAGCATGGCAGAATGGCCAGCAAATTGTCATGGCCCTGCTTCTTTCTGCTGGGAGGAAAAACTCATTACATGGATCAGGAAATTATCTGGAGAAATACAATCTTTTGAAAAAGAACCAAGCTCTGTTTGCTTCACCGCAGCAAAATAAGCCACAACGTAGTGGTTTCCTTATCCAGAGATCCTGGCTGGCACCTTCGTGGCTCTGCTCCAGCATCCTGGCTCTCTCCTCAGGCCGAACTCCTCTCCCCCGCTGCACACATGGGCAGGCTCAAACCAACACAGAGCCCAAGCACCGCATGGGAGCTGGTGACCAGCTCTCCTCAAGCTAAGCCTTGCTCACAGCCCCGAGCACCCCAGGATGGTTTTTGGCTTCTTTCTGATTACTTAGCCAAAAGTAGAAAAGTAGAGCTTTGCGTCAATGTCAGCAAGATTTGTTTTCCCAGACCAAAGGTACGCTGATGGAAGCTTCTAACAACATGCAGCACAGCACCAGAAAGCTCCTGGAGGATACAAAGCTAGTAACACTAGATATAAAACTGTTATTATTATTATTAACAAAATGAAGAAAACATTAAAATGTAAGCTGACAATCCAAACATTTTCTGGCCTTTCTGCTCAGGACTCTGTCTGGGTGCCTACACTGACACAGCCTGGTCCTCAGCAGGGCTCTCAAGAAACAAGTAGAGATCAAAGTTCCTAACAGTTTTTAAATAAAGATGATGCAGAACTTTGTGAGCAGTCTGATCACGCAGCCTGAAAGCTCATGAAACAAACAAAAATACCTACAGATCCTCTGGGTTCCAAGAAAGAAATTAAAAAGCAATGCCAGAAAATGTGTGGAATATGAAGGAAGTAAAACATTTCCTCATTCAACAGCTAAGGAACAGGAAGGGTTTGGGAGGGTTCAGGGACTACTGTTCAGTGACAGCAATTTATTTGACCATCTGGGTAAAGAAAGACTGCAGCAAACCACACAGAGGAAATAAAAATAGATGAACAACAAGGAACTGATTCTGCTTGACTTGAGCCTACAGCTCCGCGGAGCAGGAAGCTACTTCACATAAAAGACGTTATTGATGAAGGCATTTCAGCCTCTCTCCAGTCCTAACAACATACTAGATCCCCCATGCCAGCAAACCTGTCCTGAGACGTGACTCCCATCCCAAACACCCCAGAAACATCAGTAAGTACAAAAGACAGATTGATGAGCCTTCTGGAAGGGAACCACCGGAGGAAGGAGCAGCTCTCTGATGCCTCCTGAATTCCTGTTCTGCAGTAAAAGGAAGCTCTTTTGGAGAAAAAATAGGAGGCTTTTTTCTCCGTTTGTTCATTGTGATAAAAAATCTTCCTTTTCTTGATAGACACAGAGCAAATATTGAAATGGAAGGAAATGCTCCCCGCTGATCCGCTGGATCTGGTCACTACATGCCTGTGTCTTGGTGCCCACCTCGAGCAAAGGCACAGCCTCCTCCCTTGTTCAGCACTCTCTGTGTGGAGCAGGAGCAGTTGTGCTGGCTCAGAAGGTCCCATGGTGCTGGCACCAAGCCGTCCAGCTGAGGAACCCAAGCTGCTGGTAGCAAGGCAGTGGAGCTGTCGCCCAAGGCCGTTCTCGTCAGCACAGGCTGCTGCTGACAGATGACAGGGATGACAGCTATGACTTTACCCTACCCATGGATAGCTCTCCCTTCCCTCTGCTTGTCACTCTCCTCCTGCCTTTCTCACCAATGCAAGTACATATGTTATATTCTTGGAGCCACATTCAAACCAGAAGGCCACCCAAGACAGGCACTAGGCAGGGTGGCAGGGGAAGCTTGAAGCCAGCCCAGATTCAGGGTTTCAGAGCCTGTCACAGCCATCTGGTTATATTTAGGTGCATTTGAAGGAGGATTCTGTTGAAAGAAGAAAATTGTCAGGCTGTGATGAGGTGCCTTCTTGAAGCTGTTCTAGCCCCAGTTCTCAACATTTGCAGTCACAATGCACCTGCCCCTGGTGTAAGATCTTGCTGACGAGTGCAGCTGAGCTGGCTGTGATACACAGCTTGGCTCACGCTTCCCACCAGGCTGGCCTGCTCCTTGCATCCCTGCACCAGGCACACCAGCCTGTACGCTGTGCATCTCATCCTCCTGGGTGCTCAGCCCTCCTAGGATGGAGCTGAAGCTTCAGACTCACCTCCTGTAAAGCCATTCACCCCTCCATAAGGGCAGCTGGGGCAGTTGCAGTTGATAGGTAACAGGAAGTTGCTTGATAGGTAACAGGACTAAAAATACCAGCCCTCAAGCTGTGTTCAACAAATTCTCTGGCAACTTCTTATAAGCAACTAACCCACAACAGCCTAATATTTTGATATTTCAGGCTGAAGATCATCTCTCTGTATGGGCAGTAGCTTCTCTCTTTATATTCTCATTCGTGCTGTTAATTGCTCTGTGCAGGACCATTATAAATCCCGTTATCCAGGATTCACACATATCACTCCGTCCATCTCAGACTCAGGTCTCCAGTCTCCTCCAAAAGTCTACAGCCTGCAGGAGCCAACGGGTGCTCACTTGTGCTAGGCACTCTCCCTGGATGAAATGAGTCTCCCGTCCCTGCCCTGAGCCTCACACTCAATGCCTGACTCCTGGAGAGCTGATGTTATGTGCGATGCAACTCCAAGCCCATCTTCTATCTCCTCTCTCCTCCCAAAAAAGCTCCCTGCCTTCCTCAAAATTTTCATCTGGAGAAGAAAATGGACTTGAAGAAACCAAGAATACAAAGGGGGAAACTGTCATGTTGCACCCTGGCTCCAGACATAATTTCCCAGTATGTCTCTCTTTTCATACGTTGGCACAAGGTCATCAGACTTAATTGCTTGATCCTTTTATTTTTTTAATTAATTTGTCTTAATAACTACAATTTCCTCTGGAGGCCTTTTCTTATTGTCATAACAGCTTCAAAACACATTCTGCATGGAGAAATAAAAGAAGACAACCCAGAAAATAATGTATCCCTGTTGTGCCACTCTTCTCCCCCCCATAGCACACTGGCTGCAGCCAGCCTCTCTGAACTGACAGCCTTTTCCTCCTGCGCTCTGTCAGCCTTTACATACAGCAACAGGAAAAGGAAAAGAAAAAAAAAAAAAAGAAAGAAAAGAAAAGAAAAGAAAAGAAAAGAAAAGAAAAGAAAAGAAA
>NC_048893.1:13720842-13861924 GCF_011077185.1 Oxyura jamaicensis
AGTGCCTCCTGGCCTTGCTGGCCCCGCAGCAGGGCAACAGTCTTCACAACGGGCAGCCGTCAGAGAAATTGTTTGGGTTTAGTCACTACTACTACAGTTTACATATTCTATCCCTTATATTATAGCCATTTGCTTCAAAGTAAAGATGTTTCATAGGGAGAAGTGTTTTCCAGTCAGCAGCTGACCAGGCCTGCACAGCACTAGGCCGCTGTCCCACTAGAGGCACAGCCACCAGGCACAGCAGCACGGCCAAATAACAGACCCAAAACCTTGCCAAGGCGAGTCTCCCCTTCAATACACATCATTTTTTTCCTAGTCTAAAGCCTTCAGCACTGAAACTGAAGAGTGCTGGGTGCTGCTCTCCAAGCTTGCCCCATCAACCTGGAGCGGCACAGGGAAGCAACGGCAACCTGCTGCTCCAAGGTTTTGTGTTTACATCCCAAACCGGGTGCTCGCTGGTTTGATATTTCAAGGATAACAAAGAAAAATTTTCCCACAGAGAATCAAAACATGACGATTTGTCAGGCATGTCCACAAGTAAAAACTTGCCAGGAGCAGAGGGATTCATCCATGATTAATTTGCAATAGGCGAATGCCTCAAGAACAAAGAGAAACGCTTAAAAAATCTATGAAGAATATTTCAAGCTGTTTTACTACATCTCTAGTGACTAAACAAAGGATTTTCTGTTAAAGCCCAGCACTTCCATATCTCCATATATTCACAGCTTTAACTACAAATGCTGAAATTCCCTCAAGATTCTCCTGTAATTGAAGAACAAAACTTCCATAATTATTTTCAGTGCAAGAAGTAGCTCTCCTCAACCCCAAATGCCAACCATCATTTGCTGGTTTTCACCCGGCCACATAGCTCAGTGTACTGTCCCTGCCTCCAGTAGTCCTCGGCAGGATGTAATTAATTTACATTTCATTTCACTCCACATTTGTGTTAACAGCCATGTAAGCTACGCATCTGTCTCTGAAGTGCAGTCTATTCACAGAATATTTATTTAGTTAAATAATAGCTGCTCTGTTAAGATTTAGCAGCCTTCTCAGCAACTATTTAATCAGTTTAAATTAGATTAATAAAAATTTGCTGTTAATTACTTGAGGGCTGCTGAAAAGGAACTGCTTTGTAACCAAGAACACCAAGCCACATAAGTGAAACTTTGGAAAAAAAAAAACACGCTCTTCAGATACAAATTCTATAAATTCTGGATTTATCACTACTCAAATCTTCACCCTAGCTTCTGGTTTTCTCCAGACTGCCTGCCCTCGAGTAAACCATATCTTTGATATCATCCCTAAGGATATATTTGGAAGTGAAATACACTACTCTGTTATTAAAATTAATCTTCCGGAAAGACAGACATTCAAGATACTGACCATCTAAAATTATATTTAAAAGTCATCTAAGTATCACATGCCATAGCAGGTTATTTTTTTTAAGAGTCACCTTACACTGGATTTTTAAAAAAACACCAAAGCTCAACATTTGGTGGGCTTTCCAAGACCAATTTTTTCAGTTCATTAATTCCCAAGAGCCAAACACTACACTTACTTTTTTTTTAACGATATAACACAGAAAATAGTAGAAGAGGCATAGCAGTAATATGAAAATATATTAAGTGCATCCCACTATTTTAAATAAATGTTTACCTGAAAGATAGGGAAGGAAAAGATTAGAAGATTATCTATTTTATCTGTGTGCCAGATTGGTGGTCAGTGTTGCGATCAGAACAGACTGCTAAATTTGGTGTTTCCTTTCATCTCCTCCAACTCCATTCTTCCCCCAAAGCACAACTACAGAAAACCCTCCACGCTTCAGAGAGCCTCTGGTACTTTGAGAATTACCAGTGTTACTCAGGTTCTCTTGAAATTTCCTATATGCAAAATGGAAATTGTGACCCCTATAAAGTCACACAGCAGGAAGAACATAAATAGCCAGGGCCGCACAACTGTTGATAGTGTCGGACACCGCTACGACAGGGAAAAATCTACAAGTTTACTCATGCAAGGTAACATCACTTCAGTGTGAGCAGGAGAGGATGGTAGCAACACATTACCAGGAGGGCTGCAGAGGAGTGCTGGAAGAGTGACTCCTCGAAAGGCAGCAGAAAGTAATTCTTTAAGCTGGGCAGGCACTGCAGCAGGAGGCTGGGCTTGCCAAAGGTGTGGAACCTCATAGAAAATCCTGACGGTGGGGGCATAAATCATAGCTAAATATTGATAGATTTCTTTACGAGAGCTATTATTATAAGAGCTCCTGTTTCTGTTTTCCGTACTACAGATGTGGGGCGATGTGCTTCTTTATCAAACTAAATTTCCCAGTCACATCTGTTCTTCAAAAATTTCTAATTTGTCTATTAGTATTTTACTTATTACATTATTAATCTGCTGTTATCCAGCCTAATTAGTAAATTAATAGGTGGATAAAAGACATTTGCACATCAGATAGATATTATCAAATCAAATATTCACGTGCTAGCACATCCAGAACAGAACTAGCCATCCATGTAAAAACTTCTACACTCATCTGCAGGTTTATACATAGACAATTTAGATCTAGCAGGACAGATGAACTCATACACACACAGCTGTGGACATACCGGTCCCTGTTTACATGAACAAATGGCAGAGTCACTGGTTATACATGAACAGAAAGCAGAATGAAAGTTTTTGCCCCTAAAAAAAGAATTAAAAAATCCTGCGAGACAACTAGAAATCCAGTCACCACTCATAAAATGCTGAGCTAAATTTTACATCCATTTCAGTTTCTGCAGAAGTTTCCAATGCTATGAATGTGTGTTCAAGATTAAAATATGAAAAATGCCCCCAACTTTTCCAGTTAATCTGAATACTTGCAAATGTTTGCACTCCTCAAAAATAACAACACGCATTCTGTTTTCTTCCCAAATACCAGTTGCTGTCAAATCCAAAGAACAGAGAGAGCACAATCAAAGTTACAATCCTTTCTACCGCATTAATCCTTCTGCAACCTCTCAGCTGTCTCAGAGCAGCCACTGCAGCAACTGACAAGCAACATGTGACTTGTGCTGTCACTTAATGTATTAATGACATGAATCTCAGACAGAAGCTTAACACGCTTGCCCCAAATTAACGGCGCTTTCTGAAGAATCGATTGCAGATTGATACCCGTAGTTTTTTCTGGTTAGTGTCTGAAAGCTCAACGCTACAGACTGTCCTAACGCGCCTTGCAAACTCTGCATCAGTAGCATTGCGAACGATCTTAAACTTTTCCAGGAGATTCTCCATGTCCTATGGAAACATGGATGCAGTCCAACTTTCTCAGCCAAATCTGAATTGTTTGCTAGATGCGAAGTCCTTATGTTGTTGGAGACTTAACAGTCCCTGAATCTCCAGAGCTTCTCTCCCTTGCCCTTGTAATCATTTTCAACTCCTTCTTCCTGCGTCCTACAGAACACAGTCCCCTACCTTTCCCCAAAACCTTTGCTGCAGCTGCCAAAATCCTCTAGGTCTGTCTTTGAATCTGTAATTCCACTGGATCCTCTTTGACTGGTCACCAGGGAATACTAGCAGCTGTTTTGCAGGAAACGCCACATCTCCTTCTAATCATAAGCAAAAAAGCAAAGCAATAGAAAGGCAACATGATCTCCAGATCTACAAATAGTGTGTGGGAAAAGAGGCAAAACACATTTTGAAGTAGAATGTATTTTCTTTAATTTTTGCCTCGACTATCCCTTCTGTAAGATAAAACACCCCCTTAGCTCACAGCAAACCTTAAATACAGCAACACAAGATTAAATACATTGCTAGTAAACTATGCCAACCACATGTTTCTAGGCACACTGCAACAGTAGTGCTCCCAGAAAATACCTTTATATGATACCGAAACCACAGATTTCTCCAATCTGGACTAAAAACAAATACCATTCACAGTATATTCCACCTAAATCCATTCTTACCCAACATGCTCTACTCAAAATTCATCAAATCAAGTGAACAGTTTTTGCCCACAGTATGCATCTCGTCCGTTGGCGAGACTTAGAAGACTGCAAAGGAAAGAAGTCATGAGACAGCTTGAGCACAGAGACAGATACGCCTTTGGTCTTTCAGCATTTTTTGCAGGTAGTTCAAAAAAAAAAAATCCCTCTAACGTTGACAGAAGAGCACACTAGAACTTTGTCAGCAACAGTCATTTCGAAACATGATTCTTGTTCAGCACGATCCTACTTCCTGCATACAAGAGGCCTACAGCAAAATCAGTTTTAAGTTGACCCATGAGTAACTCAGTGACCCGGCATTAGGGTTTACAGCTTGATACTACATTTGGAAAAAACAAGCAAAACATAATCGCTAACACCCAGAAATGCAAGAAAGTTATTTGCTGTTAATAAACAGATTTAGTTTAAATAAAACTCCTTAAAAGCTTATGTTCATCACAACACTCAAGTTTATATTATTTTAAATAGCATAAACTAACAAATCTGAGTGCCCTTAACACAACACGAACACCATTTACCGTTCCCTATTTACAATAAGCAGATGCTAATGAAATTTAGTATCTACTCCACAGGGTGACTGTGTTCCAGCAATACGCCCGTCTTGTTGATGACCGTGTTACTTATGGTAACAGCAGACACCACCTATGCATGAGTTGCAGTTTTTCTATTTACAGTATATCCTGAGGTGCTTTGTTACACAGCCCTTCGCCGTGCACAGTTGAGCAATGTATACTTACAATTTCAGCAAACAGTAAAGTGAAACCTTCCACCTTGTACTTATCCCAGTTCAAAGTTTAAAAATGCACTTGGCATTAATTCTAATAAAACCCAAACAGGAAAAAAAAAAACACCACACATGCCCGAAAAGCTATGATCAGCCACCAGAAAATTGAACAAGTAGACTACTTGCAGAAATGTGTCATCCTGCAGTAACTGGCAGCTGGTTCATAACAAGAGTTCATAAACACCTTGTAAGCACTTTCATTTTGCAGCCACAGTCTAAAAAAAAAAAAAAAACAACTAACAAAAGCCAGTACGTGAGGCTAACTAAAAATAAACTCCAATTTGACGCTAACAAACTACAGCAGAATGTTCCAAGACTGAAGGATGACTTTACCAGCTTTTTGGACAAAATACTATTCCGAGTCCAGCTGAAAAAGTTTGGAAATTATATCCGCAAACCGTTCCTCCCTTCTTGCACCGTGCACTGTAAAGGAAACGGCACAGTCAGTTTCATTTTGATACTTCTTGTAAACTGACAAAGGAAATAAACTGCCAACTCAAACCCCAGCACTGATCCGCTGTACAAAACACAGCTCGACAATTGCAAGCTTCATTCCAGGTCAAATGACATAATTGGGAAATTATCAAGTGCTAAAATAACCACCGTTCCGCTCGTGTTTATTTACAATAAACACAAGCTTCGCTTTCTGACATAAACCCACGAAAACGGTCTCCATTTCCCAAAAGCCTACAACTGAGTAGGATCAGCAAAATTATGCAAAACATCCTGCGAGAAGAAGAAATGTAAACTGAGCCACTTACAGCGAGGAGCAGGCTGCCAACTTAATCTGATTCTACGACGACTGTAAACATGTACTTTTGGAACGTGAAATGATTCACATTGCCACAGATGCCGTCAGAGGAAGGCAGCAACGTGATCAGGCATTCTGCACACGGTAAAAAGCAGGCAGATGACCTGCCGCAGCGAATACCGGATCGGTGCTCGCGCGCACACCGCCTGTTTTGACTACAGGCACTTGTTAAGCACCAAGTTTCAGGTCCTACCAGTTGGACACCAGAGCTGATCCCGTGCCAAGGACAACAAGCCCTGAAAGCGGCTGCGTGCCTTTTTTTTTTTTTTCTCTAAATTGTTGATCCAGCCCAAGGAACTGCAGAAGTGAACCAAAGTGCAAAATTAAAAGTGACAAGAAACACAGCCTTTTATCAGAAGACACTCTTTTTTTTTTTTTTTTTCTTGATTCAGGAAAGGACGAGGGTGTTTATGTCTAAGGGAGTGGGACAAACCTGCTGTTTTGCTGAAACATCTTTTATTTATGGAAGAATACCTTGAGTTTTTCCAAGGATAGTTACAGATGAGACAGCAGGATTAATCTCTAGAATAACACTAAATTACTCCAAAGTGGCTAAATTTCTTTAAAATGGCCAAATTCCATAAAAAACACTCAGCATTTCCCAGAACACTTATTTCTTTTCGGTAGAAAGCATAAAAAAAAAACAAACAGGAAGGGTCAAACAGACCTTCACCATGGTACAAAAAAGCTTCAAATGGCAGGATTAATTACACTAAATGTAAAATGAAGCTGCTGACTAATTGCTTGCTTCTTTTGCGAGTATTTTGAGATCTAAAGATGAAACTCCAAGGCACTGCTGGTGTATTAGAGAGTCAGGAAAAGGATGGAAGAATACCTTGCCCTGGTGACAATCTCAGTCCTCACGTCACACAGCCAGAAGACCTTGATTTAATGCCGGTGCCAAGGCCTATTTCTTCAGCTCTAAAAGGGGCTACTAATGATTTAGGATATTTAGTTGCTTAAAAAAAAAGAAGTTGGAGATTTTGGAGACAGTTGTCTATGTGCAATCACTATTTGCCACCTGACAGTGCCACTGCAGGAAAAACACCTGATTTTCTATCACAACTTACATGTTTTCCTCAGCTCAGCAAGGCCAAAAATCCCTGGGCAAAAAAGACATAACGGAGCAAGTGAATCACGGGCACACATTGTTTTTTGCATGACACTCTACTAAAGAAAAGCAAGGAGAGCTTAGGCATGGAAATTTCCAGTTCTGCTGGAAGAGATGCTCTGGTAGCCCAACACGAAATCTGTGAGACATCCCGAATTCCCTGGAAGGGTGTGGGGTGAATACATCTTACACCTCGTGCCCTGTGCTTGTGCCATAAGGACAGCCCTCACCATCCTCTTGCACAAGTTCCTCTGAATTGATTTTTTTTGCCTGCTGACCAGTGGTAATAGTATTTCCACTATTTTTGTTCTCAGATCAAGGAAATATGCTACCAGCCCTAACCTACCAAGTTTTCAAGCAATCAAGCAACCGCGCTTTTCTTTGAGGCAAAGGCAGCACCGTAGACAAATACGAATTTTGTGGGCGATCAGTGTATGTGAAGAGAAATCTTTAATTAGGCTATTTGCTGGATGTAACTAAACGTTTTATTTCAATATTAAATATAACATTAGGAATGGCACACTAGTTTACTAGAAATATAAATTTAAAAGCAACTCATCTATTAACTTCCCAGAGAATCCAGGGAATAATTTTACTCCAGACTGTTGCAAAAAGAGGAAAATTTGGTATCACCGCTCCCTCATGCTTCATATTGTGTAGCAGACCCCTTTATCAGGTCTAGGGCAGATCTTGCATATTCAAGGTCATCTGCAGAAACACATCTTTATTTATTTCCTTATATTTTTCAGAGATACCCTGGAATATTTTACTTATCTCCATCTTCAATTATATTTAAAATATAAATAATTTATATACATTAATGTTTTAGGAACTCATCGGATGTTTCCCCTTTTCTATCATAAGACTATTACAGAGAACTAGTACTTCTACTTCTTTAATGTTTTACTTAATCTAAACAGAGATAAAACAATACTTCTTTTGGTAGATAAGATAGCCACAGAAGAGTACGGATGGACAGCTGAGGTGGTCTGGCAAGTCTCCACAACGAGCTCAGGGTTAGGTGTCATGTATTTTCTCCATACTCAGATTTTCTCCAAACTCAGATGAGCGGTGTTCAGCTCCTCCTACAAAACTGAACGCAATCACTAAGGTTTTTTGGGTAATTGAGCTAATGATGCTAACCATATTACGCTTACCAGTAGAAGTCAGTCGTACTTCCACGAGTTAAAAATGCCTCTACAGGCAAAAGAATAAAACAACCGTAATAGCAAGATGAGCCTTGTTTAAGCAAGATACCCGTGTTTCATGACTCCACCAACAACAATGCTGTAACTTACTGAAATTGGCCCAGAATAATAGCTCTGTAGTAGTTGCGTGTAATCTACTATTTAAAACCTCTGCCTTTTTCAGCTATGTTATTTGGGATCCAAACCCAGCACGTGGTGAAACAATGTATTTCTTTTTTTCTATATTAACAACCAGATGTGCCATAAAGAGAAAAATAATGAAAAAATGTCTTTTTCTGAAAATCCATGGGTTTGATCCCTAGATTTTCTCCATCTCAGTTACCCTGAGCTTCTCTGCTCTGCAGCACCCTTGTCATTTCATCCCACATCCTGAGTCCTTTGTGCCCCTGTCCCACCAACCCCCGAGGCTGTGTGCTCTAGAGGTACACGTGACAGTTGTCAGCACAAGTGTACTGCTGCCACAAGGAACACTCTTCCCCGGGGGCACAGTAAGGTGTCCCTTCACAGTTGCTGATTTTCACAAAATCGCTGAAACTTTGCCTCTTTGAAGCCAAATTGGCATGGAGTTAAAAATTCTTCGGCAAAAATCACTGCAATCACGTAAGCCTTATTAGTATTATGTTCTGGAAAACTCAAATTGAAAATTTTATATGGTATTTTTTACCTGCTTTTGTGTATTCGTTACTCCTCATGGATATTCACTGGCCTCAAATTAATCCCTTTGGAATATTCTGACATCTTTTAAAAATCAAGTTAACCAAACACATCTGCCCAACTGAGGACTGCTGTTTCGTTCTGAATGAGCTGAATGAGCTTGTATTTAAGTTTCAAACCATATTATCAAACCTGCAATAAAAGCAGCATAAAGGCCAGTGTGATGTATTTTTTCATTCCCAATGTTTTAGATAAATCAGCTCACACGTTTTTTCAGGCACCTTATTTGCCACAAATAATAGAACCTATTATTTAGGATGCTGCAGGAATACCCACGGGTTATAACCCCCTAAATTGCAGCCTCCAAAGTGAACGTCCAAAATAATTCATGAAGAGGTCATTTATTCGTGTTTCTTTCACTAATACAATAGCACTTACAAACAGAAAAACCCCAAACCCTCAACCTGCTACAGAAAACCGTGAGCAAACCTACCCTGTAAAGGCATTTTGTTAGCTGTTCCTTCCTTTTCACAGTTCCTTAGTTCCACATTTATTTGCAATTTAAGAACCAAAAAGATGGTTTCTAATGTAACTTGCATTGTTTACGACATCTAAGAGTGCAAAATAAGAAACTTAGCCCCAACTGCACATAAATGACATAGATGTAAATCAGCTTAAGAGAATCCAAGTGAAATGCACTTTGTATTCTACCTCTGAATGTGTCTTACCCATTTATCACTGCAAGTAACTTCATGTATTACAGAAGCCTCGCTGTGGATAAACCTGTACCTGTCCGTAACACCAACAGTTTTCCATCATTGCCCTGAATGGGAGAGACTGACAGACGTCAAAGATGTTGTATGTCAGTTCCACCTTATATAAATGGGTTATTTCAGATAAACCAGGCCTTTACTTTTTTTTTTTTTTTTTCCCCTGCTACTATATAATCACTAAGAATTCCAGACTTCCACAAATTTTGAAGTATGACCACTGTTTCAGACGTTGTGTGAACCAAGATATTTTCTAAGGCCACACAGCAATCAGAGCGAGGATCTGAATTTAAAGATTCCAAAAATTCCAAATTTATTCATCCACTCATGTTGCCTCCGTCACACTTTAGTGTGGCAGGAGTGACACAGGGGAAAGATGCAGATGATTTCCATTACAACTACCTTCCGAGGTGTGTGTGTGATCTCTACAACATGACAACACTGTGACAGCATGGCCGTTTGAGGCAGCTTTCCCTCCTGCCACTTCCAATGCCATCCAGTTCAGGTGGTTTCAGCTTTCTGTGCATCTTTGCAGAAGCACACACATGGTGTATTTTAGAAAAACTTTTCGGACAAAATGAGTATGTAGAAACTCACCAGCTGACAACAGGGGTTATTCTTCCTATGAGGCATTCTAATTGCTTTACTGTAATTAATTGCATAAGTTCATTGGGAAAAAAAATCACTTCTCAGGCATAACTCAACTCAAAATAATTCCTGCAAGTTTCAGCACGGACAAGCTTGATTTGTAAACAAACAAACCAAGATCATTCCAAGTCCAACTTGTAAGCAAGTCCACATGAAGGAATCAATTTTGCCTGAAGATATTTAACTATGAGAACAAGCATGCACTAAACATCTTTCCAAGGTATCATGTTTGACATGTATCAGTTGGTTTTGATTTAAACCACCTGAGTCACTCAGAGCACAGGTAAAACATTTTAGGATGATTATTTCCCATCAGGGCTGAGCTGTTGTCCTCCATGCCAGGTGTAACGTCACTTCAGGTGGGAAGAATGAACAGCACAGCCTTTTGTCAAGAGACCAGAGCCACCTCTGGCAGTCAAGAAATCATTACAAGGGGAGTAAGCTTGGGAGCTAACAGGAAGGAGAAAACAGTTTTAAGGGTAGGATTGCAAAGTGTACAGATGGTTATTTATAGAGTCAACACTCAATTATCCATGGTCAGATTATCTGTACCAGAGATGCAGAAACAAATGAGCTCCAGCTGGGCTCATTAGCCTACATGCAGCTCAGTGCAAATGCTCCTATACTTCTAGGGCTGGCGTGGGTCTGGAAATAATGCAACAACTTCTTTCCAGCATAAGGCTGAAGTCCTTTTTGATCTATACTGAGGCACTTTGGTTGTCTCTGTATGACATTTCCAAAGACAAGAACACTGGGGAAAAACAGGAAAAGGGCCCAGAGTCCAGATGAAGGCACTGCCTTGCAGCATTAGCCCCGTGCCCCAGGTCCTGAGTTGTGTTAACTCAGGCCCAGCCTCAAGGCAGAGCTGGCTGCGTGCATTCCTGCCCTGCTGCATCAGGGCTGTCCTCCGCCTGGACTCCAGGGAGATGGGGAGCTCGCTGCCGACAAGAGCAGGATACTTGTGACAGCGCAGGAGCCAGCACCAGCCAGTACGGCAAATGCTAATAAAAACCCAAATACAGCTGGGATGGCCTTGGTGCTGAGGGGCTGAGCTGTGAGATCACTTGAGGTTATGATTTACAGCCAGGCCATTTAAGCCAGATACTTAAAGTAAGGGAAAACTTAAAATGCAAGCGTTTTCCTAACTGTAAGAAAAACAAAGCAACAGACACTATCAGTCCAGGCTGAAGCGGTTTTCCTGGCCACAAAGCCAAAATTTCCCTGTAATTAGCAGTGAAATAAAAAGGTACACAGGGAAGGAAATGGAAAAAAAAGAGCAACATTACTTCCTACCTGCCAATTGCTTCCTCTGAATCAAACTATCTGTGTTCATGCTGCAGGGCTGAATCCTTTCTCCCATCTATCAGGAGACAGCAAACTCCAGAAGAGATTAATGCTCTTTAGACCCTTCTGGAAGTTCTCTCTCTTCATCAAATTGATGCTGCTATAGCTGAAAGAAATCCTACTATTTAGAGATAATAAGAGATATTTCTAAACTGGAGGGGTTTGGAATTCTTTTCTTTTTCAGCTCTGGGAGTAACTTGACCAAAGAGGCAGAAGGAGGACAACATGTAGGACGCTGCCATGAAAAATCT
Source organism: Oxyura jamaicensis (assembly GCF_011077185.1). Classification (NCBI taxonomy): domain Eukaryota; kingdom Metazoa; phylum Chordata; class Aves; order Anseriformes; family Anatidae; genus Oxyura; species Oxyura jamaicensis. Next base: position 13,732,407 of record NC_048893.1, read on the forward strand.
CAGCTATAATCAGCTGACTCCAGCTTGATTACAGAGGAGGAACTACACTCTGTATTTGGCAAATTGATCACAGAGCAAGTCTTTTCTAAAGCTTTTTGCTGAGTCTGCAAATTGGTAGCTAGACAGTGCAGTAGATTTAACCAGCAATGGCTAACAAGCGAACCAAAATTAACCATGCCTGAGCAACCGACCTTGTTTCTAAATACTGAAAGGAAAATATTTATTTACACCAAAGACAGCAACATATAGTACGGAACTGCTTAATGTAGTTTCAAATAATAGCAAAAACCAAAGGGTCGTGGTAGAGAACACAAGGCAGAGAAAGCAGCTATCTATCCCAAAAGAACATCACTGTAACACTTGGAGGAATCTGCAGGTCCTATGTCAACAACCTTTAAACCTCTCCTTTCCTTCTCCCTCATCCTAAATGCCTTGAATTTTAGGTTGCTTAAAGTCTGAAAAAGAAATAATTCAAGAAAAAAAAAAAAGTTCAAAGCCAAAGTTCACCACAAGACTACTTATCAGAGAATTCTGGCAGTTCCAGTTGTTTTATCTGCTTAGATTTCAAGTGCCTAACACCTAAAAGCTGATAGCACTGGAAGTTACAGGAGGTTTATTGTCTTTGCTATTTTATCTTTATTTATTGTTTATTCTCATTATTAGGAATTAATATATTTTGGGTGTTATAACAAAACGGAAGACATCTACTACTGTACAGTATCTGCACATCTTGTGTGTTTTTTTTTTGAGTACTTACTAATGCTGAAGCATCACAAGCACTGGAAGGGGAGCAGACTCGATTACTGATAAACAATTGGGAGGCAAAAGACTTCGCTAAATGTTTGACAACTCATATCAGCGGAAGGTTTAAAAGTTTTTGCCTCTTATTTACAGTAACAAGGTACAGGCCAGCACTCCCCTCCTCCCCCTCACTAAATGCCACCGAACTAGGAAAGACCAGAAATGCAAAACACGATGTGAAACCACTGTGCTGAGTCTCAACTAAGGTTTGAGGAAATACACCCAAGGTATTTCCCCTTCACGTGGGTTACTGCCACAACAAATTTCAGCCTGTAGCTTCCAGGTAAACTGGCTGCGTATCTGTCAAGTACACACATGTGAGCTGTGCTTAAATAAACCTTCCGCTCCTTACTGCTCCCCCTGCCACAAGATATCAGCTCTAGCCAGGAACACGATTAGCAACAGGCTGTGAAACGCTTTCACAGAACTTCAGAGGTGACATTTACTGAAGGACAGTGAAATTTTACGGCCTGAGGGCCCCGGGGCAAAGCATGGAGGCCAGCACTGGGCCTCATGTGCGACTGCCGGAGTTGTACTGCGATCAGGGATGCAATTTCTGTATCTGCTCCGCCTCCCTTTCAGAGCATTCCTGGTTCACCTTTGCCTCCAACCTTGTATTAATACAGGGCTGCCTCACGGTGTAGGATCAGAGAGGGGCAAATTATAATAAGGTCACCTCGAGTCCTTCAGCAATTGCTTCCTCAGGCAGGCTGTCCCGAGGCAGTGGCTCACAGACTCGCTGTGCTAAAAGGGAACCCACTTTCACAAGGCACCTACATTCACCCCGTATCAGGGACTCTCCTTATCATCATCTTATGCCAATTTGCCGGTCACAAATCTTACAAGCAATTCCTAACTCTCTTCCTGGTTACTTTAAAATTATTATATGCAATCACAGAATCATTCAGCTTGGAGAAGACCTCTAAGACCATCTAGTCCAACCTTTAACCTAGTACTGAAATCCACCACTAAACCATGCTAAGTTCTACATCTACACGTTTCTTGAAGACCTCCAGGGATGGTGACTCAACCACTTCCCCGGGCAGCCTGTTCCAATGCCGCACTACTCTTTCAGTAAACAAATTTCTCCTAATATCCAACCTAAACCTCCCCTGGTGCAACTTGAGGCCATTTCCCATCTTATCACTTGGTGCTTGGGAGATGAGCCTGATCACCACCTCACTATAGCTTCCATCAAGGTAATTGTACAGCACAATGAGGTCTCCCCTGAGCCTCCTTTTCTCCAGGCCAAACAATCCCAGCTCCCTCAGATGCTCCTCAAAGACTTGTTCTCCAAACCCCTCACCAGCTTCCCTGCCCTTCTCTGGAGATGCTCCAGCACCTTAATCTCCTTCTTGTAGTAAGGGGCAACAGACTGTGGTGAAATGGGCTACTTTTGTATGACTTCTGCTTTTCCCTGTCAAAATCTTTATGTAGCCACTTGTAAACAAATTATGCTGTGCTGGTTTTGTATTTTAATTAATATAGAGCAATACTGGTCAGATACCTCAGAACATCCTTAGCTCTATAGATAAAGCTCATTTAGCAGCCACAAACTTTCACAGATTTACAGGTAACACCTCCAACAGCTGACACAGGTTTCAGGTAAACAAGCAGGTTTTCTTCTGCCCCTAGAAAATCCGTATAAGTTTTCTAGGGTAAGTTAGTTATAACCATTTAATAACAATGTAATGGTGATAAAGAACTTTTTCTCCTTCATTTTTTTTTTTTTTTTTTAGTACAAATAGAGGAAGGCTGTAATTGCTGCATACAGAAAGTAACTGAGCTGTAATTCATACTACAGCATAGCAGGGGTAAAGTGGTAATGCCAATGTTACAGCTGATAGTAAACAGCTCTTAAAGCTTGCAGGCAATCCTTGTCTTTCCAACAACTCCAAACTGGGGAAAATCAGATATATTTAGAGAATAACTCAGTATCATGACAGTACTCACTTTCTTTTAATTTAAATGTACACAATTCAAACCATACTGAAGCCTCCACAAGCAAACGTTCAGTAATTCCCTTGTTCTTTATTTAAAATATTATATGGAATTTATGTAAAGGAGTCCATTAAAAAGTTGATAGCTGCTAATTCAAGAGTCAGCAATTTCCCAATATAGTGGCACATTGTGTTTAAACTGCTTTGGTACCACTGTCATGTTATTAATCAAGTAAAGAAAAAAAAGAAGGTAGGAATTATGTATTTCTAAAACACTACCTACTATCAACATAGTCAGATACAGCTTGCACTGTTGTTTTTTTTTTTTGCCATGCCATGGCATGTGAAATAGATGTGAAACATCTATTGATGAAATAGTGCAAGCAGAAAACATACAAATACATATTATGAAAATGGAAGAAGTCATAACTTCTCTGCATGTATGGGTCTAGCTCAAGCTTTTTTGTGTTTTTTTGAACCTTTCTGAAGGGGCAGCAATGCCAGCTGCAAACGGCACGCAGCGTCTACTCCCAAGCTAAAATCCTGGGTGTAATCCGTGTGGGTTTGTGCAAGCATGAAAGTCGCAGAAGACGTTAGTCCCCGAGACAGCAGGCAACGCGAGCGATCGATACTTGCACAACAGCACGCTGATACAGCTGGAAAAAAAAAAAGAATCAGAAAGATATATATATATAAATATATAAACACAGATAAGGGAAGGGTCAAAGTCCCGCGCTCTCCTGAGGCGCCTCCTCAGAGGGCGCGAGGCGCCGGCCCAAGCCCGCTCCGTCCTCCCGCCGTGAGGCGCCCCCGGAGCGCGGCCGCCAGCCGCGGGTACCTGCCCCAGCCCCGGGTACCTGCCGCCGCCTCGCCGCCGCCTGCCCGAGCCCTCCAGCACCGGCTGAGGCCCGAGGCCTCGCCCGGCTCCCCCGCAGCGGGGCCGCTGCCGGTAGCGCTTCCTCCGGCCGAGCCCGCCGGGCCCCGGCCGCCATCCTGCCCCCGGGGCCGCCCTGCGCTGCGCTGCCCGGCGCGGGGCCGCGGGCTCCCCCTGGCGGGCCGGGGGGCGGGCTGCCGGGGCTGCTTTATTCGGTGCTTGTTTACTCAGTTATTTATTTCTACCTCGGCGCCCTGACCAGGGAAAGCCCAAAAGGGGACTAAGCGGCCCAGGAAACGCAAGCTCTTCTGAGTAGTTGTCGAATTCCTACCTCAAGTTTAGGAAAACCCAGAGAAACACGCCCCACCAGCTACCACAACACCTGTCCTCTACAGTGAGGTTATGCACTCACTTTGTCTCTCTGAGGCTGTAGCACTGGCTAAACTCCACAGAATAACACACAGTACTTAATTTGAATCACACACATATATAATCACGTATAGAATAATGTCCGAGGTTGGCAGGGACCTCTGAAGATCACCAGTCCAGCCCCCCTGCCAGGCAGGGTCACCTAGAGCACATTTACGCGGGGATGGCATCCAGGTGGGCTCTGAGTATCTCCACAGAAGGAGTCTCCACAACCTCTCTGGGCAAACTGTTCCAGTGCTCTGTCACCCTCACAGCAAAGAAATTAGTACAATTAACACACAGTCTTTAAAATAATAAAAGATTACACTTCTGAGGTCTTATTATCTTTGGTTTTTACACAGCCACATCCAAGAGGATGTGGGGTGAGGGTCCTGCTGCAGAGTGTTGCTGCGTGAGCATCGCATTGTCCCCAAGCCCCTTCCCTGTCCCTGTGCTCAGCCAGCCCCATGCAACCCCTACCACAAATTAAGGGTTTTGCTGCAGCAGAGCCCCGCATGCCACAGCACCTCTTGGGCAAGCCCGCATCCAGCTGACCACTGCTGGAAATGCTAGGCTGCCCATTATCTGAAAATACTTCCTCAGGTGTAAGTCTCCCAATTTATATTCATTAGGGGGGAAGAGCACAGGCCACGAGTGCAGCCCCTCAGCAGAAGCTGCTCCACCTGCAGCAGAGAAGTTGTCAGACCGTACAGAAAGCCAGAAATGTCCATTTGCAGCAGACTAGCATGAGACCCCAGCTGAATGCAAATATATTCTCACAGATGAGTCCAACATAAAATAACTCTGACAAATGCAAGCCCACATCATGAGGCACTTACAAATGTCTTAGGATTTAACTTGTATATATTTGCCCACACGCTTGGAGGCCCAGTCCCCAGGAAATTAAGCTCAAAGCTGTTCCCTGGAGCACTGCGCTCCCCAGCTGCTCACCCTCCCTGCCTCTGCAGGGATCCCAGGGGGCAGGCGAGGAAATGGCCCCAATTTATCCGAGTCTCTTTCTTAATCACAGAATCCTGTGCCTGAGGCCCTGGAAGGAGAGAGAAAGCGGTTGGGGAGTGTAAAAATACAGAAGCAGCACTCTCAGAGATTAGTCACGGTAAGTAAGCTCTTCAGGGGGCACTTCGGGTCCTCCTGGCAGCATTTTCCACAGGGCAGAAGACAGAACTGGATTCAAGACATCCCGACCCACTGGACCCGAAATGGAGCCCAGGCAGACCAATAATAGAGCCAACTGATCTTTGAAGGTAAATAACCTGTTTTTAAATTATTATTATTATTGTTATTACTTTTTTCCGTTTAATTTCAATGCGGGGCTTGAAGTAAAAAGAAAAAAAGACAGAAGAACACAACAAAACAAAGCCCCGAAAAACAAGACTAAAACCAAGAAACATGTTGTATATTTGGGGTATGAATCTACCTAAGCAAAATAATATGAAATGCTTCTGGGATTTCTGAGTGGGAAAGCATTCACTGTAGGTACTCTTTCCTCACAGAAGAGGTAATCACAGAAGCTAAGGAATAATGAAACAAAATAATATTATTTTTTTTAAAAAGAAGAAAGTAATCAAGTAATAAGTACAGAAGTAGTAGGTAATATCAATGTGTAAATAATAAAACAAATAGTTAAGTAAAAATGCTTACAGATATGCTTATAAAAAGCTGACAGAAATTAAAAGCTTAAATGAACTTGAGGTTGTGTCACATACTCCATCGTTTATGGCTAGGATGTTACAGGTACTGCTAATGCCCATTTGCATATCTCAGGCTGATGCTTGCAGAGCAGCTGGCAGAGCACCCTGCAATGGGTAATCCCAGGGAGCCATGGGACAGCAAGGCAAGTGAGTGGCGACTGCTGCCCCATATCTCCATGTAGTAAAGTTCACATCCCAGTCCTTGGATGGCATGCAAGTCCCAGCATGGTTCTGAATATTTAAACTATAACAGAGGGTAACATTAAGGAAGGGTTAACTTCCATGTAAAGACAAAACAATACACTATTTTGGGGGAGGTGGGTAGGAGGGGAGCATAATAACCATGCAAACAGCCTAGCAAATGTAATTTTACAACAATGCTTTCACTCTCTGAAAAATAAAATTCCACTATCTAAAAAGCAAGGCTAATATTAGCTTTTGATTAAGGTACATCCAGGAGGTTGTCAATTTTCCATATCTTAATATTAGGTGTCTTAAGTGATCCAGCAATAGATTGCCTGAGCCAGTGTTTCAGGAAGCCATAAGCAGTGCTTTCATTTTCAATCTAAAAAGGGGAAATCAGCAACAATATCAAAACTCTTATTTAAATTTAAGAGGTCTTCTTCAGCAGAGATGAAGACCACAAACATTTTCCTTATAGATTAACTTCCTGTAAATAGCTTTAGAAAATGTCCTACTAACAGAGACATCTCGTGCTAATGACACACAAGTTGTGCACTCAATCATATGCAGAAAGCATTGCAAGTCATTGTTTTCTACCTCTGCAATTCTGATATGGAAGTTTTAACTACAGAACCCAGAATCTTTTAAAAAGGTTGAGAACAAAACAAGCCAAGGGTGAGAAATACATTATCATTGTGGATAATACCAAATATATATATATATAGATATTGTTATATATATATATTATAATGAATAATATATATAAATAACGGATCACTCTGTTCATCACAGAGGCTTTAACTAGGTTAAGAAATATGGAGCAGCTCAAAGTGGTTCCTTTGTAGCCTGCTTTTTTGAGTCTATAAATGTGGCTCAGGTAATAGTACTAGCACATAAAAACATTAAGGAGACTGCCTATTTACCAGTGCCTAGAATCAGACATTAACATGCCTGATGTCAGCAAGATGTTATCAGGGTGTTTTAAAGACTAATTGGAAAAGAAAACATCTCACCTCTGTAGCTAGCTTTGGACAGATGGAGCTGGGCTTGTCCCAACTAAGAAAGGACAACATGCCAGCATCACTTTTTGGTGCTGTGCAACAAAAGAATATTCCTAAGGAATTTTCAAGAGAAGGCTTCAAATCTAAAAAGTAAACACAATGTGAAAGCCTGACAGCTTTCACATTTTAAGCTATTTGAACCTGAGGACTTTTCTTAGCACCTAGTACACAGAGACTGCCTAGTCTGCAACGTGTTCTGTGACTAAAACTTTAAGATGCAGAAACAAGAGTCCAATCTGTTGGGAGTATACGTGTTTCTTGCTAAAGTCGTGTGGGCCTAAAATAGTGACAAAATTAATTTTGTTTCCTCGTAGTGCTAGGTAGGTCAACATGCAGGCTTTTTTTCCACCTAGAAACAAGGCTACAGCTTCAGCAGTTCAGCATTGGCAAAAACAACAGAGCAGACTTCAGGCAAAAAAATTAACCCACCACAGAAATGAAATACCAGCTCGTGTATTTGAGCAGCAGTTGTACTAAGTGTTTCAGGTTTTTCTGTAATTGTATATTAATCTCACTGTGAGCCCCAAATCAGGTTCCTAGTGTTTCAGTGCCATGGATATCTCAGCACCAGTGGACAGAAGAGGATTTTTAGAGCAGTGCAGGTCAGAACATTTGGGAAAGCCAGAATTCTACTGCTTTTGTCTGCAGAGATCATCTCAGAAGAATCCCTCGAGCTCTAGCTGATCATTTCTGCAGACTGCTGGTAAAAGTTTCTGGCAGGTGTCTTATCTAAACAATATTTAGCAGCAAACAGATTTCTATGAATTCCCAGTACCCCGACTCAACAACTCCAGTAGATCAAGTGTCTGATCTATTTTCAGAAATACACTCTATGAAGCTATGTCTGCAGCCTATAAAACACTCCTGCTACTCTTGAAGCATCACAGATCTTCATAAACAAATCAAACAACTATTATTGTATGGAGGAAAAGTACAAATCCTTGACTAACAAGTGGTGCTTGACAGACATTCAAGTTATGCTTATGTTTTCCTGCACATCAGACTGATGCCTCAGCAGTCCCAAATTTTCAGAGCTGCTCCTCCAGAAAGGCCATGGCATTCTGCCTTCTTGTTTAACCTCCTGGAAACAAGGCTGGAAGGTGAGGAACACAGGTTTAATGGAGGCATGCAATACACATGAACAGCTCGTTCCTCAAACCCATAAATTATTCTCTTACTTTGGGGAAATCCTAGAAGGCCTGAGATACACCCACTTCCATTTTTTCTGTCTGCACATCTGAGATTTGTCCATGTTTCAGGCAGGGAATAGCCATTTCAGTCCCTTCACTTGGTTCCAGTCAGTCCTTGCAAGATGTTTGCCCCATCCTGCCCGGTGAGAGAGATATGACAAATACAGATCTCTTCCTTTTCAATCTGTATCCAGGCCAAGAAGCTGTTGCCCATTTGGATGTCAATAGACATTCAAGTGACATTTTAAAAACAGCTTTGAGTACCTTACCAGCATAGGAAAAGACGACCCACTATCTGCTTTCTTAGGAAAAACGTCACCTTTTCAGAAAGTTCGTATTTAATGGGTTCCTCTTTCTTGGCCATGATCCCTAGGGAATCCTTAGACATAAGTTTCTCTCATTAAAAATAAAGCATTATAACAACAAAATTAAAAACTACTGTTTTTTTTTTTTTTTTTTTTTGAGTTGAACTCAGTTTTCTTGGTGTAAAACTTCTAACCCAAATTGTCTAAGCAAGCTGAAATTCCAAGAGGTGTCTGTTTTCCCAGAATGTAGCTACAGCTAACAGTATACAATCATATAAAAACCAGACCTTGTTCTCAATTACTTATAAAAGATGATCTGAACAATTGGGCACCTCCCCAGTGCCATCAAGCTCAGCAGTACCACTCTGGGTGCAGCATCGGGCTTACATACGTCTAGGGAAACAGATGAAGGTAACCCAAAGAGGAATAAACATTCCTCCTCCTACACCCAGATCTGCAATTCTTAGAGCAAGCTCAGGAAGACAACAGACCCGTCATTACTTCTCTTGTACAACATTTTCCACTGCTCTGGAACTCCAAAAGCTTCTGACTATTTTTAGAGAATATTTAGATGCAAAGGATTCATGTTAAATAATGCACGAAGAGTTAATGCACAAGTAAAAATTCACAAAAATGCTATTTTTCTTATAGCAGCGATCCTGCTGTACATTGCAGAGTTTTAAGCTGATTGCTTTAGTCCTCACATGCACATTGCTTCCTTAAGGGGTTAGATGGCAAAGGTCTCAAATGTTACCTACTTAGAGCAAACAAGGTCATATTTGGTGCTTGATGTGTGCAATGCTATAAAAATCTTCATGAGTGCCCCAAATTTGTATTTCTTAGCCTTAGCTTCAGATTCCACAATTCCAAGTAATACTGATATCTTCTACTGACATAATTAAAACTAATAATAAAGGTTTTGCTTCAGTCCGTCTCCTAGTAGTGCATTAGAATTAGTGACTTAAATTTAAATGATATTCACACAATTATTTTCATGTTGTGTGGGTATACACATTTTGACGGTATTGCAAAAATATACTTTAAGTTGCACAGAAGTTGATTGAAACTGTCAAACCAGTATTTACTTGCTTGTGGACATGAGCTTCAATATATACTTTTGGAAAATAGTCCAGAGAGTATTTAACTAAATGTACAGATGTACTTGTACCTTTTGTACACAAAAAGTACGCTCAGAAAATATGTCTTAAAGGTCACCTGCACACATCGGAGGAATATAGGTTTTATTCCTACATTTGCTTATTCCTGAATTACACATTAATTTTCTCCATTATTTGTTCTGAGCCCACATGTACCACCCTCAGACTTACAGATTCTCTCCCCCCCTCAAATTCTAATTCTAAGATTATAATTCTAAGATTAAAAGAGTGAAAATGTTTCAAACATACCAAGTTTCTTACTTCTTTTGTTCTGATCTCCAGGCTGAAAAAAACGTAGCATTAGTGCATTCTCACTAAATACACGTGCTCAGATAACGTACAATAAAAGCCATCCTGAAGTAAATTCATGAAGTTTTTGCAGAAACTTGTGCTCAATCTGCTACCTCTTCCCTGCTGAATACAGTGCTGAGGAAGCCAATGTTCTGGATACGCAGTCCAGCAGGCCCCACCACTTTTTGTTTTCATTTAATTCTCATTTTCTACACTACATATGGAATTTTAGTTATGAAGTTGTCCCTGACAGAGTTTCCGTGTTTTTGATAATATGAGCAGGCTCACTCCATACATTAGAACTTTCTTCCTACCACATCCCCTTTTAGGGTTCTGAATTCCTGTTAGAGATGAGCATGCCTTTTTGGGGGAAAAAAATAACACACTGCCACTAAATCTTAGATATATCATCAGTCTGTGGATACCAACTACCAAGAAAAACAGTCAAATCTGAACAGGCATAGCCCAGAAAAATATCACTTTTAGGTTAATTCAAACAGCAGATCTTTCATCTTCAAGGTCAGATGCCCTTTCCAAAAGATATGCTTTTAAGATTGTAGTTTAGATAAGACAGACTGAGCCGATTTAATAATTAATTGCTGCTGCTGTTCCCCCTGAACCATGTACCCTCACACCTTTTTCTTTGCGCTGCCCCTGGTATTCACCTGCTGCCCCGACACGCAAGCTTAGCTTGCTCAGCCATCTGAAAGCTACCAAAACAAAGGGGGGGAAAAGTGTGAAACCACAAAAAAACAACAGCCCAAACATACCCAAATCAAAGCACATAGCTTTCTCGTATTATTTATAGCCTCACTAAGGGGTGAGAAGAGCCACAGAAGTGGGTGAGGAAGATGATGATGCGAGCCGGGCAGGATGGGTGGGATGAGAGGAGCAGGTACAGCCTGTTGGCAGCAGCGTGCCACCGGGGCAATTCACAGCCCCATCAGGTGCCCAGCAAGCAGCAACCTGGCCAGTGACAGCCAGCGGAGCTGTAAAAGGGACACCGATGACACCAACAGAGAAAGCATCCCAGAGAGATGATGAGGTTTTAAAGCTGACAGAACCTGCTGAAGCAGGTTCCTCTCACAGCTGATCCTCAAACTGGTATTTTCTTCTTCCAATCTATGAAAAGTTATCAGGGCTGAACAGTTTATTCCTGCAAAGCGTCACTGAGCACTGCCCTGTTTATAAGAATGTTATTTTGGAAAAACAACAGCTAACAGCCTGGTCTCGGCCACCCCATACGTCGTGCCATGCAGCTCCTGGCTGCAACTAACCGCGCGGCCTTCACTCAGTGCTGCACGCGGTAAGGAGGACGTGGCACACACGGCAAGGACGGGCAACTCCTCACCCTAATATTTTGAGAAACCAAACAGGTCTGTAAAGAACTGGATACCAAAGGAGAGAAGCTCTTTATCCACTATCTATAAACACCACCAAGAACCTGCCTTCTTCACTTGCGAGACCAAAATGAGAGCCGTGGAGATTACTTTATGTGGCAGACCTGCTTCATCGGCGACCTGGCGTACCTAAGAAAAGCCTGTGGCAGAAGTCATGCAACAGAGATTTATTTGCTCAGCACTTCTATACTCAGGGCACCTTGCTAGAATTGCGACCTAACACTACCATAATATTCATACCTTGCTTGAGAAGCTCATTGATTTCATTACAAAAAAATCTAGCCCTGACACTGAAAACTCTCTAGTACCTGAACGTCAAACAATGACGACACATTCTGCATTTTTAATTTGCCCTCAAGTTTTTAAACTAGAAATATATTGCTGCACCACCTTATCTCTGAGTTAACTAAAAGCCATATTTTTAGTTCAACAATGCTCAGAAATTTTCACTACATTAAAACAAAGTTCTACATTATAACAAAGTTTCACTCCATTAACATCAGGAAGTCAGCATGCAATAAATAAAACAGAGGTTGCCTGTTAAAAGAAAAACTGGTATGAAAGACGGTGTAACACTCTTAGGCATAAAAACGCCGCTGTCCGTTTGCACCACAAGAATATTGGTTATTGTATTTCTGGCAACCGCGTATGAGTATTCCATGCATTAAGGAAAGACAAATCACTAAAGCAACAGAAATCAGGAAGCCTTTCAATAGCTTCACAATAATAGATGGAGTACATCCAAAGATACAAAAGCAAACTGATACAATACCAGGAGAACTTTTCTGTAGATGGATAATCCACATTAATAAAAACACTACTAGATATCACTGCAGTTAAGCTTTTAGTTTAGATTAACACTAAGACAAAACATTTTAATGTAACAACGTGGGTTGCACTTTAGAAACTGTTTAGTCATTTTTGCCCTCAGTACAACCTAATGCTTCTAGGAATGCGAGTTATTTTTATTAGGCAGCCAGCTGCAGACATTGCTGGAAGTTACTACATGAATTTCCAAAAAAATGAGGAAAATTACAATTCTGCACATGCCTTCAAAAGTTTCCCTAACACATGAATAGAATCTGCGTTTGAGCAGCCGAAGTCAAACAATTTTGAAGCTTGATTAAAGGAAATAATGATTTATTTGCAAGGCATCTTTTGATTCCACGTAAAGCTGTTGGTGGATCAGTGCTCGAGATTTGCTCCATACTTATAAGAAAGTACTGCTGCGATGATGCGTTACAAAATAATCTTTAAAAAATGAACTCTGAGCAACTGCCTACATCTCCACATCCATGCTGCGTGATAGGATGGGGAAAGCCAGGTGATAAAAATCTTACTTTTACAGAGAAATCAACAGAAAAAGGTATTTTAAGCCAAAGCACAGTTCCAAATTAAATACCTAATGTGTCATAAAATTAAACATGTTATTGATTACTAGAAATTCACCCAGCAACACTTCCTATGTGCATTTCTGTATGATCAAATTTAACTTTTGCTCTTAACAAAAAGCACAGGTTATTTTTTGTAAATAGGTACACTTTATTTTTTAAACCACCAAAATACGCAGTGTTTCAAAACTTCCAGAATTATTATTCCCTCTCTAGGTGACCTGAAGCAGATTTGCACACGCAGTGCAGTTGCTGAGGGTGTGCTAACATGACACCCAGCACCACACGAACCACACTTTAGCCCTCAGCACAAAAGGAGAGATGTTGGCCCAGCATTGTGGCCGCTCAATTTGATCAAATTTTAAAAAACTTGCATGGAAATTCTTGGCAGAAATGTTGCACACTCTGAACCCCCACCCCGTTTCTCCCAGACCAAACCAGTACACCTGCAGGGTGCCTCAGAGGAGCCAGCTGCAGGGATTTCCGAAACGTGAGGTGGCCGTGCTGTATCCGCGGTCCCCCTCCATCCTGGGGGCGTCTGTACGGGTGATGGACATATTTAAGGAAAAGCAGACCTGCCCCCAACTAACAGGTAACTGGAACGTTTTAAAGACCAACTGCGGCTGAAATCAAGCTTTAAAGCGAAGTTTAGGATAAAAAGGAGAATGGCAAAGCTTAACCAGTAAAACCAGCGTAGGTCAATACTGCTGCTGCCTCATCCAATGTAAACATCTTGTGTGAAATGCACTATGAAGAAGAACCCTAGCTTAAAGAGAAAAAATTAAAAGGAAAAAAAAAGAGGAGGGCCAGGCAGGGTGAAATGCTGCCTTGAACAGCCTAGCATGGTCTGCAACACAAACAGTGGGGAGCGAGCAGCTTCCTCTGCGAGTGAAGCAAGGCTCCGAGCCCTTCCTGTGTCACAACTCCTGCGCTTCCTTCGCGCGCCCGCTGCCGCAGCGACACGCACAGCCGTACCACTGCCTGCACGGGCACCGCGCTGGGGCTGCACCCACGGCCGCAGGAGATGCGAGACACACGAAGGAGACACTCAGCTTTTGGCCGTCCGGACTGCCCACTGAAATGACTTGCAGTAGAACAGTTTATAATAAGTTTAAGTTTAAGCTTTTTTTAAGGAAATGCTGTGCAGCCACATAAGAATGCAAAGCTACTGCTCTAAAATTCACAAAAAATGAAAGAAAAAGGCAATACTATTTTGCATCTCCTGTAACTCCAAAAGTCTGCTTTACAAAACTGAGTTCGACAAAGCTTTCTGCATTAATTCCCTTTACGGGCATAAAATGCCCCGGGCAGACGTTCAGCTAGCTGAGCACAGACACACAAAAAAGTTTCAGGTGATTACGTTTAATTGAATCTAAAAGGAGGCTGTAACACATTTGCAAAAATATTTTCTCATAAATTACAAAAACAACAAAAGCAGCGGTGGACTCCTCAAAATGATGTTTGGGTCAGCTGGGGTGCAGTAAAGTTTGCATTTGCCAAAGCTAAGAGAGGAATTTTGCAAAGTAAAGGTGTGATATGATGAAGCAGCAGAGATGACAGCTTTGTTAGGTAATAAACAGGTAAAAGCATCACCTGTTTTACTTGCTTTTCAATTGATAATTGTGCAACTGACTGCAGAGTTAGCTGCTGTAACCATATTCTTGTGGCATTAAACAAAACTTTCAAATAGATTCTACTCCTCTTCAGCATTAAAGAACATTGTATTGTTTTCATTTTTGTGCTTTATGTATTTTTTATTTAAAATAAAATCAATCTAAACCTACACTAAATATGAAACTTAAACAAAAACAAGACACGAGGCAATTCTGCTAAACTGACATTGAACTAAGATTCAGTTTAAAACCTGAAAATCTGTATTTTTTAAATCAGAACTATAGAACAAAAACCCAGGAACTGAGCAGAAGTAAAAAATAAGGAGGCATACATTACTCAGTGAGTAATTAATGGCTAAAAATGAAGTCTTGCATTCAGCAAGCTGACCTGTGTTCAGCAGAACAAAGTCGTTTGTATAGCTCTTATGAAACCATTATAATTTACGCTACTTTTTGAACCTTGTTTTATCTCATTGATACCATCTAGCTACAATTGCCACATAGATCCATGTCTGTGCATTAAAAACAAAACACAACAACAACAACAAATACGTTGTCTGCTTCAACTTTGCTTCTGGTGCAAATGCTGGCAACAACTTCATAATTTCTTCATATAACTGCATCACATGATAAGCAACTGGAAATAAAACTGACCTAGCACACGCACTACCGAGTAACTTGAATCCCTCGCTGCGGGTGAGCAAAGCAGCAGAGACCGGAGCCAACCTCGCCAGGTTTCACTGACACTGACCTCAGAAACGCATGGAAGGAAAGGATTTCACCTTCTCCTGCCCACGCCTCCAAAATCCGCTTTCACCTTCTGACTTTTCATCATAGGAAGAGCAAAAGAGCCACTCACAGGATGAAGATGACCGGGCATCCTTAAGCTAGAGCGCAGGCTCCGGGTCAGTTCAGTTCCCCCACGCCTGCTCGCAGTGGTGTGCCGTGAGGGCTCAGGCAGAGCGACAACGGGAGGCAGGAGAGCACGTGGATAAAGCTGGCATGCCGTGGCCTGGAGGAACAACCTGAGAGTGCGCATAGGCACTTCACTTGGCCCATGCTAATTGCAAGATAAAAGCTTTTGGGAATTTCTCTTTCCAAGATCTCTGTAACTGGGAGATACCAAAATTAGTGATGTCTGTGGGACACTGCAGCCTAGCTATGCAGTTCTTTCTCGAGTTTGTGAAAGTAATGTTGGGTACAAGTGAAGCTGTGAACGCAACATGGACTGGATACAAAAACATCCTGAGTGGCTTCTCTTCCTAGATCCCTAAAAAAAAAAAACAACACAAAACAGAGCAAAAAGCTCTGTTCCTTGCTTCAGCATTTCTATTGACCTTTCTGTCTAGTCCTTTTCCAATTGCAAAGTCGGGCTAGTTTTGACCTGACTGATTCCCAACACGCCAGGTAAGGCTTACAGAGCAGCAGCAGAAAACCCAAAGCACTGCAGATCTTCCCAAGTCTGACAAACAGACATAGGTGAAGTTCTCATGACTTTCAGGACTCCATGCGAGGAAATGTGAACAGCAGCCCTCGAGTTGCGTGCTATGTTCTTGGGTATGTTCTTCCTCTGCTCTTGGGGGAAAACACTTTTATTTATTTTTTTATATTTATTTTTTCTTCCCCCTTTTCCTTTGCAAGAAAAAAGACCTGCCCTTGGACAGGACAAATGTTACAGGGCAACAGGGGTATGATCATGTTGTGCACTAGTGAACATTTACCCCAGTGCACATATAGCCATAGGTCTCCGCAGCCGGCAGACCGGGGCTCAGCAGTGGCACAGACCGCACCGCGGGGGAACGCTGAGCCTTTGTCAGCCAACCAAACCCTGGTAACTGCTGTCTGAGCATCCTCACTGTCCTCAACATCATTTTACATGCAGGACGCATCAGGAGTTATCACTGATCCAATACGTGCAGGTGTTAATAAACTATGGATTTTTTTCCCCTCTCAAACATCAATTTACAATTCTCTGAGTGGCTTTTTTTTCTCATAAAGACCAGCAATTTGGGGTTGGTTCAGAGAGTGCTTTGTGTTTAGAATTCTGACTGATTAAAGTATTTCCAACTATTTATTTATTTTTTAATTAGAAGGCCATTTAAATGGCTCTAAACCCCAGTTAGAGGACTGCTTTGCCAATTAAAGCACTCCCCTTTGTGCCAGAGTGAATTTGAACCCAAATATTTCGCTCTGCAGAAGAGTGCTCTGACTGCGAGGACAAACTATTGCTCAGTGGGTTTGCTCTCCCGTCCTCCTGCTGACATTATTTCACTTTTTATGAACACATTTCCTGAACCATACACTGGGTCCCAAGCGAGTATCTTACTCGCTAGGGTAAGCTAGGGAATGGCTCTTCAAAGCTAGGGAATGGCTCTTCCTTACTCTGTTCAACAGCTATTTGGTAGTTTTATTCAAAATAAAAACTTGGATAGGACAGAAGGAATCAATGTGGTCCTGAACCTGTGCCTTCCAGCACCAGGGGGACTCGGTCCCCCACACAGCAGGTAATTCAGAGCCTCCCTCATTTCTTGCCATTTCTTTTCCACATGAAACATGCAATCAGTGAAATAGGCAAAGGCTCTCAAGCATGGTGGTTAGGGCACTCCCTGGGAGGTGAGATGAATCCAGTTCCCATCAGCATTTCTTTCTCCAGAGGAGAACACAGTCCGTGCAAGTGATTGCAAACTCCCACTGACACTAGGTGGCCTGCTTAAGATGCTCTTGATTTAAATCCCTCCAGATTAGGGAAGAATAGGGTAAATGGGATGTCCCACACCGCACGTAACTGTTCTGATCTCCAAACTAGTAGGTAAAGGAACAGAAATCATTTTGCAAAGGCAGTCCTTTATTTCCTCTATTTTTACTTGAGTCTCCTAAAAGAGATTTCAGCTCAGGCCAAGTGGAACACTTTGCCTCTATCAGCATGACATTTATTTTGTTATGAAAATGAGAGAAAAATTAGTTATATTCTTTTAGTCTTTTTAACATCAAAAACTTGTGTGTTTTCTTCTTCAGCAAGCTGGAGAAAAAAAAAAAAAAGCATTTTTCTCCAACTGTGTCTACCCATTAAGTGGCAATAAACTGCTCCCTAGTATTTATTACATTTTTTTTTAAAAAAGAATATTTTGTTTTGTGTTATAAAACAAAGGACTGAGATCTCAGCTCCAGCTGAAGGACGGGCAAGCTGGCTGCAAAGCAGGTTGGCAGAGCCACGCCGTCTGTAGTCACCCAGGAGCTCTCCAGAACCCACGGACGCAGTTTTTGAGTTATTAACCCACAAGCAAAGCCTCTTGTTGAAAACCACCTTGTACCTGAAGATCAGAACGTAACATCAACATTTGGCAGGGCACAAATAAGCCAACAGCAGCAAGTCTGAAATGCGTTCAGGTCAGAGAAGTAGAAACTATAATGAACTAAATTAGTATCCGTACAGATAAGTTTGATATACTGGGGAAAAGTCAATGTAGTTTGTTAGAGTTATGAGTCACAAACAGACTGGAAGGCATAAATGAAAGTGTGGATAAAAGAAATCCAACTAACGCTGTCTATTTAAATTTATAAGCTAAATGAAACCACGTATTT
Source organism: Oxyura jamaicensis (assembly GCF_011077185.1). Taxonomy (NCBI): domain Eukaryota; kingdom Metazoa; phylum Chordata; class Aves; order Anseriformes; family Anatidae; genus Oxyura; species Oxyura jamaicensis. Next base: position 13,750,315 of record NC_048893.1, read on the forward strand.
GTGTTTCCTAGAGGAAAGGTAGTTGTCATGGAATAGGAAGGAGCATTCAACCCCTCCCCCTGAAGGCTAGGTAACTACCTACAAGGCAAAGAAGATGGTGAAAACAGCTTTCTAGGCAAGAATTTCACCAGTGGCATGCAGCAAGCGTCTGTATTAAGGCCAGACCTATTCAACATATTCAGAGAAGGTGGTTAGCCAGCAAACAAGATCTTTGGTATTTAATTACTCAGAGAACTAAAGATGAAAATCAGCAGATTGCAGAAAGACCTAATGTTGCTGAACGGAGTAATAAAGTAGTAAATGAGATTCAATGTAGAGAAATGTAAAGTGAAAGAATATAGAAGAAAAAACAATCCCTATATACAAAATGACGGCCTCTGAATTATTATTACAGAATAATGAGGTACTGGTCTTGTAACAGAAATTAATCTCAATGATCTGCAGTGGACGAATGTTAGGCAAGGAACAAAGCAAGACACCACTGCTTCCCTTTCAAAAATGGTTTAAAGGAGCTGGGTAAGATGCAAAAACACATGGCAAAGAGAGGGACAGTCTCTACAAGAGTGACAATTCAACAGATGCAGACTTGTCAAACTAGAAAAGTGATGACATAGGAGGGTTATGATACACACTCATTATGAAGGTGGACAGGAAATGACTGTTCATTGTTGGACAACAAGTTCAAAACAAAAAAAGGGAGGTACTTCATACAGCATACAGCCAAGTGCTGAGAATCCTTTCCACAGAACTCTAGCTGTTAAGTTTCCATTAAGTGCAAAAAGCAATGGGTCAACAAAATTGTTTGGCAGTGCAGTGACAGACACCGGTCTTTGCGAAGTTCAATGCTTTTGCTACAGAATTTCTCTCATCTTACTGTGTTTTCAGGAAAGTATGCTGCATGCCAGGTTACTGAATGAAAGGCTATCCTGTTCTTCAGTGATTCAGACCCGAACTATCTACACTGATATAAAACTGTAGGGTTTCAACTTCTAGAGAACTATTTTCGGTTGAGTACAAACTCTTCTATTACGGCTAGTTCCTGCATCAAGGCTGTAATGGCTTCACACACATTTTTCGTTAATGAACCGCAAAAAAAACCTCACAACCCTGCTACTGAAAACACGCTGTTCTGCACTGTGCTGTTCTCTGCAGCACTGTCTGGGTCTGACTACGCCTCTCCTGCCCATGTGAAAATGCTGAAAAGCTTTACTGCTCAATTCAGCATTCCCTCTGAATGCATCTGGCGTTAGACAGCAATGAAAAGGTTTACTTACACTGCAAACTAATCCTTTGTCGTCTTAGCCAAATTCAAAAGCGCCATTTTTACTGATAGTCATCTACGTAACGTCACAGAACGAGAAACACTTGTTTCCAGACTCATCTGGACATCCCCACGTAGTACTGCCAGGGTGAGAAAGCTGGACGTACATGTGAGGATGCACTGGACTGCACGCTTCGAGCAACCCGATCAGCAAACACAAACTAAATCTATCTGAACAAGCATAATCTACATAAACCTTTTCTGTATTGTTGGCCAATTCCTGGCCCATGTTTCAGCTTGCACAGATGTATTCCTGCTTCAGTATTTTGAGGTAAAAACTGCACCAAAAAATGAGCCTCCTCCCTGCCAATCCTTCTCCCAGCAAACTGGATTTTAAAACAAAGCAATTTTTCAGTCAGCAATCTCAAGCCTAAAACAAGATTAAAAAAAATATTTTTAGTTAAGTAATTAGTAAGCTGCAACACCAATGATATACTCAAGGAAAGAATAACCCTATACAACACGCGATTTATTATCAGGGAATAAAATGGAAGCAGAAGTATAAAATAATGATAGATTAGCACTAGCGTTAAGCATATTTCTCATATGCAATGCTTGATATTTTATGGAAGTATGGTATTAGTTATACTTCACTAGATGCAGAGCAGATGCTAAGCATGATAAAAGATTATTTTCTTGGATACGAGAAGTCTGTCCAAAAAAAGGGGGGAAAAATGTGTTATTTCCCAGAACACTAGTCAAGGGAAACCTTTCTGGTTAACAGCAACACTAGTCTCACAAACATAAATAGCTAACGAGGCAGATTTCCTACATTTTATTTAGGCATCTTAACAATAGGTAGCTTTTGGTGCAGGAAGCTAAATCAAGCATTTAAAATTGAATCCAAATCAAACTACGCACCTAGTGGGGTGAACAAGTTGCCCCTCATCATTTGCCTAATGTATTTTAAACAGTTCTCTCATTGTGTCTTGTAGAATTTAATTAATCAGTCTATCTAGACGAATGTAACAATTTTATTTTAAAACCAGAATCTTACAGTGCTTCTAACCTATCCTTAGTGATAAAGCATATTTTAGAAGGTCTAATTCAATATTTTTAGATTATAATATGACAATTATTACATTAATACCACTAGTTAAATAGAATAGCATTAAGCTATTAAGATAATTATATGAATCACTACAGGATTGTGAAATGGGAAACACACAGAAGAGCTTCAGCTATAGTTGAAATGATGAGAATTTTAAGTACAGTGTTTTATGCATGGAAACAAAATGTTTTGAATAGATTTGGCACTAGTCAGGTACCAAAACGTTGTATACTACTAGTACACAGTGAAACGAACAGAACATTTGGATTTTAAACATGCAGCTGTGATAAACATGTTTGCACACTGGAGGAAAATAAAAATCATGTTCAAATAAAGAAGAAATGTTTTAAAAAATAAGAAGAATTTATCTGGGATAAATATTATTACTGAGCATTGTGGAAAAAGTACCTAAAGTAGATTTGCAAGCCTTGTACTAGCTAGTTTATCATAGCTGAAATTTTCCTCTACTAAAAAATAAGTTTTTTTTTGTAAAATATCCAAAAAATTCGTTTCTTCATGAAAGGCATTTAGTGTAACTACTTCCAACTTTAAAACAACAGCATAAAAGCCCTTGAACCTCAGCTCCACACTTATTTCAAGTGCTCTCCGTTGCACCTCTCTGCACAAGGACAGGGCCTATCCTATCACCCTCCGGCATGCCAATGGACTTTGGTCTTCCACGCTGCACCCCAGGTGACCTGTAGGTGTTAGAAGAGGCCATGGAAGTGGCAGCAGAAGGTGGTGTTTTGGACCATCAGAAGTCATATTTCTGGAAAAGTAAGAGACTGCCACTCCTGCCTGCTTTCTGCTCACCATAGAAACCTGACTGGGGCAGCTGTGCGGGCCGGAGCTGGCCTCCAGGTGCTCTGACCTCCTCCCAGCCCCAGCTCTCCAGCACTGACCTCCAGCCCCTCCTGCCTCCCACCTCACCCAGCTCGTGGCACAGGAGGTGGTCGGCTGCTAGAGAGGACACTGCCCCAAAACTGCTGCTGCTTCCTTTGGGAAGAAGCAATGGATAAAAGAATCATTTTTGAGGCAGCTTTCTGGTACAAGTTTTAGTAGATGGAGAGCAAGAAGTCACCAAATCTACGCTTTGCATGAAAGTGCGAAAAGTAACATACTAGAAATTCATAGAACAGAAAATTAACTATACCTAAAACGTTTAGGCAACTGTGAGAAGTCATTGTCGATGGGCAGGCCTATACGCAGGAATGACTCCAACAGGACTGAAATGGGACTTACAGTATTGGGTAGTGACTAATCCCAATGTTAATTACCTTCTGTGAGACACACTGAGTAAAACGCATCTGAACGCAGTACTACCAGAAAACAACCACACCCAAAAAACCCCACCACATCTTTCTTGCCTGATCACAAACAGGATAAATAAAGAGATAACAGGGAAGAGAGCTGCTCTTGAAACTTTTGTACTTTTGAACACAGTGAAGAAGCAACGACTTTGTATTTGGGCTTTTGGCAAACTTGGATTCCACATCAAATGTACCTTCTGGACAGTACATCACAATTTGATATAAAAAAAGGATTTGTTCTTGCTTATCTTTTACTCAGCAAAACGCTTCCAAACAGCGAATTATAAAGCTCGTAAAACACCAACCCCGCATTCTTTCTCTAAGATGGAAGACATCTACCTAATTCAGCCCAGCGAAGGCATGCTATGGAAAACTCCAGCACAAACAGTCCTATTTTTAATTTTGTCAGGTCTTTACAGGTTATGATGGGAAGTTTTCACCATACCTTTTCCCTCTGCCTCACTACACCACAGCCCCAGCCCTCCAGCAGTGAGGCAGCTGGAAGGAAGAGGCCCTAAACTCAGCCCTGTAAATTATAGTATGTAGGAGATTAAACTTAAGCCTAATGCTACAGTCAACCTTCAACAGCTGAGCTCTATAAATGGACACTCCTTAAAAGAAATCCTTATTGGTTACTATTTAAAACTACATCTCTATTAAAATCTCAACTGAAAGAAATTACAAGCGATACACATCTCCCATCAATGCCATGACAACACCACCCAGTTCAAGTATGCACTGTATCATTTAGCACAATTTGCTTGCAGGTTAAAAAAAATATTTAAGGGCTCACTAAACAAATATTACCAATGAAAATGCTATGCGAAAGAGGATTTCTATTGTTATAAATTAGCTTAGGTGTAAACTAGAACAATACACTTTCAGTGCACTGAAAAGCCCAGCGTCATTATTACTCTGTCAATCTACTTCCTCTGTAGACTTATTTAAGATCAGCACTGTAAAATTACAGCACAATCAAGGCACTGTAAAGGCAAAACAGAGAAAGTTAAGGAAAAAGATGACTGATCAATGTTTTAGCCTCAGATTTTTTAATTTCATAGACAGGTAAGGGGTGGAGGGGAAAGATTACTATGCTAAATAAGTACTGTATACATGCTGCACACTGCAGAGTGTCTTCTGTTGAATACATCCTGCTCCCCAAAGTACAATCCCTTGAGAGTTCAACCCTGCCAAAATGTTCCTGCTATCTCATCCAAAGAATCTTTTGCATGAAGGAATTGGGAATTATTGACACATCGACCTAGGGCGAATTTTTGAAGTGCATAAATTTTCTATGGGCAGTTGTGAGCTTCCCACTTACGCTACTCATTGACCGTATCTCTCTCTATGCTCTATCCATATATCTATTTATATAGACATATATCAGAAACAGAGTTCAGATAGATATATAGACAGATAGTGGCTATCTACCAGTATATCTATTGGAACTCTCTTTTAGGCTCTCTCACTGGTCATGAGCTAGTAACAACAAACAAGACAGGAGTTTAAGCTGTGGGATGATAGTAGAAAATAGAAAAAAAAGTTAACCCCCCAAAATAGTGTGCTACTTGTTTCTACGCGAGCAGGTCAGCCAGTCTGAACACAGCTCCACTTTAAATTTTCAAGCTAGACTAAGAGAAGAAAACATGACAAACTCCTTCCAGCCTCCAGCAGATCTCAGCAACCTGCGAAGTGAAGATGCTACACTTGCTGTTGCTCTGAGCATCAGCTGTGCATCTTTCAGTCCCAGCCCCAGTCCATCCCTTGGAGCTGGGTGTTACTCTCTACATTCAGATTTACTTTGTGTGATACATCTCCAACACAAAATGCATTTGCTGGTCTTGCTTTAGTCTGGCTTACAATGCATCTGGTTGTTAGGGCATTCTCTTCTCCTAAGAGGTGGAAGATGAGAGAATAGCTCCTAGGTGGTAAGGCTATTAAATCCTAATCTCTTGCTTCCTGGCCAAGTTATGACAGAGAAGGCTGGATTTTGTTTTGTTTTGTTTTTCTTGAATGAACATGGCCTTGCCAATGCATCTTTCATTGAGCTCTCTCTAGGGCACATCCAAAAAAACCCAACCCAAGCTGTCTGCAGTTCTAGCCGAGCACAGGAGCCAATACTGAGGTGACCAACACTCTCATGCATACAAGCAGCTAAGAAGGACTTGCATTTACTGCTTGATTTAAATTACTTGTTAAAAATTTCAATTTACCTTTTACGCACCTAAGTACTTCTCTGAATCCGGCCAGAGTGTGTCAGCAGTTAGGATACAGAGCTGTTCTCTCCAAGATAGATTTTCCATTTCTGCACCTATTCAGAATCCCAAGAATTGCTCTGACAGTCTAAAAATACAGCACTCCAAGAGTATGTAGGGAAAGAGCTGAATTCAGAAGAATGCTGTTTTAGTTTTGCTTCTGCAAGGGTAACATCCACCCTATATGGATTGTCCAGGCAACGATGTGCTATTTAAATTCTGCAGGAATGGTGCAGAAAATGGCTCGTGGCCTCAATTTCAGAGACTGCCGCTACGCTGGGCCCACAGAACTTGCAGTGATGGAGTCAGGACCAACCTACATCACCTGCAAGTACCATTGCAGGAACTATAGCTCATATTTTCACCATGGACAGGAAACAGAGTGAGGTCACTGGCTGCAATTTGGTCTTGAGAAACGATTTTTGAAAGAAAGACTGTAAAGCTAGAGAGAATTTTTGTATGCTTGTAGCTACCACGGGGTTGCAATTTAAAGTAACAGAAATGAGAGATACAGACAAAAATGTGGGTATATTAGGCACAGGTCAAGTTAAATGTACGAATACAGTACTTACAAAATATTCAATTTCTTCTCTCCCATCCTCCCAAAAGAAAAAAAAAATGGATTCTTGCCAGTCCAGCTGCTAACATTAAACAACTGTTGCCATATTTAACAAAAAGCAGGGGGGATGAGGGTAATTTTCAGTATTGTAGTTCTCTTCCGCAGTGAAACCTAACCGTGTGACAGCCCCAAAGTTATTTGATGAGTAGTGATACCATATAACAAGTTTTGACAAGGCTGTGAAAAAAGAAAATCCCAGCAACAGGAGGAGAATTACTGAAAATGCCATTGTCCTTGAAGGGCACAAGAACGCTCCCCTGATAAAAGGTCAAATGCAGTGGATAAAATATTAACAATTACAAAACCCCAAACAGGCTTATTTTGTAAAAAACAAGCCATTGAATAATTGAAATAATATCCAAGCTGAGAGTAATCCATCAAACGTGACAATGATACCCATATCGAAATCCTTATGCAAAAAAAAAAAAGAAAAAAAAAGGATGCCAGCTAGTAATGTTCCAGTTCCTGGTAAGAAAGCAAATCATTCACACTGTAAACTCAGCCTTCTTTTCTTTAATCGTGGTTCATTAAATTGTAACGCACAGCTATCACAATGTAAAATAGCTAGTCTGAGTAATTCAAAGTATATAACCTCTCTTAGAAAATAATTATGATCTGGAAGGGAAAATAATTTATTTATATTCTCCTGTACTCCAGTACTTGCTAGCTTGTTTGTCTTTTAAATGGTGCTTAAACAGCCCAATAGAAAGATAAAAAGGAACTATCCTTTTCCTCCTTTCATGAGGACATGAGTAAGTCGACCCAAGGATTTATAACACAGAAGCAATGAAAATTAAGGGCACCTTTTTTTCTTTTTGAAGGGATAAGAATTTCTACTTCTTAATTAGAAGCCTACATTAGAACAACCTTAGAGACAAGAAGGAAAGGCAGCAATGGAACCTGCAGCAAAGTGAACAGAGGAAGAGATCTTCACGTTCATATTTCCTTGACAAAACAAACTTGTTCTCCTCTATACGCTATTACTTCATCAAATAGGGGTCTTAACTATTCGATTCATTAAAATACCCTCCACATTTTTTGGAAATTGTTCCAGAGTATGTTTGGAAACTTTCCTTGATAATTATACTGCAGTGACTATTTAAACCAAGCTTCATTATTTAGCTTGGCTAATTCATGCCCACCCCCCTCTTTAAACACTTTTTAAACACATTAATTTGTTTCCTCATATTAAAAGAGGAACTCAAGATGTTTTGACAAGCTCTCTGCTGCTCCAGAGCTACCTTTTGTAAGAGATTTCCTTTTCAACAGGAAAAGATCAAAGTTAACAAGTCTATGATTGTATGGAACTTTTCTGAAAAAATAACCAGAACTGTATCTGATGCTCTTTATTCTGGTAAAGGGTAATGCAGAATAAGAATAAAGCTTTGCTCTGAGTAGAACTAACAGAAAATAGAAATATCTCCTGGGAAATGGTATGGGTCCCATCTTAACAAATAACAGATACGTCTTCTCTTAAGTTCTGTGATAGTCTATGTCAGACAGCTCAGCACAGGCTGTTACCCTAAAATCTTCTAGAAAACAGATTTATTGGAGAAAACAAACAAAAAACAAATACCAAGGAGACTGTGGTACTTCAGGGATACTAAAACACTACACTTTCAGTGTCCCGAAAAGTTCTCTACATCTTCATTGAGGTCAGCATTTGAGAACAAACAGTCTCAAAACAAAAATTCCCCACATGCCAATATACTTAGACATGCTGCAAGCCATCTAACTAGGCTGATGCCTCATTTCAAAGTAGTTTATGGGGAAACAAAACAACTGCATGTTCACATATTAAACAAACAAACAGAAACCTAAGATATTGTTACACTGCAACAAGTTACTGAAAAGAACTGGACTCAGAAGCAAACAACACAATTTCAATCCTATTGTCGATGACATGATGACATATTATTTTCAGAGTGTACAATAGTACTGAACAACCTCCAGAAATTATTTGATTTATATATCCTACTCAGCAGCCTGTAACAGTAAGTAGCTCTTTCAGTTGGACTTACACCATACAAACACGAATGGTTGAATCCTTATAAATGGATGCAAATGTTTATCCCACAGATGTAAGGACCTGAAACTGCTCTTAATAGTTCAGTACTTCTCTTAGAGGCTTGGAGAGATCTACTACTTCGCAATGCCAAGCTTTATGCTGGGTTCATTACAAAGACTGTCAAGATCAACAAGTCAGTCCTCTAATTAGCCAGATCTCTTATTTTACCTTTCTGATTTCTACTTGTCTAAGGCTTTATGATGCACCGCTTCTCATTTTAAAAGCCTGAACCACAAGCAGATTTTTGTCTTTTTCTGCTTGATAGTCCAGGAAGCAAACCCTTAAAAGTTAAACAACAACATCTGCTTCTACAATCTTCACAACTTCCCAGTGCCATCAAGGATGGCTGCCACATGTCTGAAATTAGAGACAAATGAACCACTGGGTCGACTTACACTCTGGAGAAAGGCAAATGCCATCAAGGACTCCAGAGAAGTGTACCACAGCCCAAATGTTCACTAAACCAAGCATTCCAGTGCTGCTCCAAAGCCAAGCCCTTCAAGTTACAATGCAGGAAACCTAGAGACATAAAGCACATGTCTGGCATGGATCTGAATCCTTACTGGGAGAATATGCACTGGGTCTTACCAGGGATATTAGCAACAAACCACACTTTGCAGGAGATTCTGGGATAAATCTCTACTAGTCCTTGTCAATAGCAATAAAGGCTCCCCATGATGCAGCTTTCAAGAGCCAAAAAAAACCCCAGTGCTGGCTTCTAACTCTGTCTCATTTCATTGTCTTTGTTTCAACTTTAAAGCTGCAATTCAAGACATGTAAAATAATGCATTTTACAGTAAATAGGGCAGTCTAAAATAACCTCAAAGTCTACTGACTGAGGTCTTCTCTGTCATTGAATTTACAGGGGTACTGCTGCATGACCTAATTAATTAAACAAAATTTGGTTAATAAGATACATGCCTAGCTCTTCTATTAATCTTACTCATCTCATATCAAAATGATTGTATGTTAGCCAATGCGTGCCAGTTACACAACCTGTAGTACTTTTAGCAACCATTTTTTTGGGGAAAAAATATCACTGCTTTGCAATAATATACTAAGACCTCCAAGAACACTTCTCTCTTCTAAAACTTATATAGGTTTAGTACATCACCTTTTCTGTTTCTTCTGAAAAACAACGTGTGTGTATATATATATATATATATATATATATATATATATATATATATACATACACACACACACATACAAATACTTATTTAAAGCTCTTCTCCAGGCCTTTCAGTAATATTCTAGAATACCTTCCTGAAATAAGTCTGCCTACATTAAGTTGCTAGGTATATTAAGAACAATCTTCAAGGGGCAATACCTCTGGTCAATTGTTTTCAGTATTCCCAATTTCTTTTAATGCAGACTTTTAAAAAGTCTTTATTAACCTTAGGTTCTTAAATCAAGCACTTCAGAATTTAACTCTCAGTTGTTCAGTGTAACAGGATTGTGATGATGAAGTAAAAGGGATTGCATAAATAATGGAATAATGAAGAAAAGAGGAAAAAAAAAAAGGACAGTGACTCACAGGATCTCTGCAGTTCACAGGCAACACACTAATGTTGATGTTAATTGGTTAATTCCAGCAAGCTCAAAAAGTTCTTTCCAACGTGGATTACTTCACTTTCATCTATAAAAAAATACCATTTTGTCCAGCTGCTTAGATTTACAATATCGTTTTACAGCTCTTCAGTATCCTCAATCTCATTTAAAGGATGTATCACCAGCAACTTCTTCCACCTCTGCTCTTTCTAGCAGAGTTCACAGAATGGTTGTTTTGGCTATGCTATCCTGCACTAAACTTTGACAATCAGATAAAGAATTCAAAACACTAATCCAGCATCTCACTTTACACTTCTTGCAGGAGTTTCACATGGTTCCTATGTGAAAACAGGACCAGCTTTCGTACCACTCCCCAGGCCAGGTGGTCACATCCAGGAAACAGCACAACTACTGAAGGCTACAGCACAGCATTGTCAATAGCCATGGGTCAGAAATTCAGCAGCACGTATTTTCTGTTCTGTCATACACCTCTGTATAATGCACCAATGCTTATGGTACCCATTGTACCTATCAGCACACACAGAGCAGCTTTTCTGCTGTCAGTGAAAGAACCTTAAGATACCTGAAGCTGGACAAAAAGAAACCATATATCATCAAGAAGCAAATTCTGGAAACAACAACAACAACAACAAAAAATACACACACAGGACTGCTTGTCAAAACCTTGGAATTATTCTCCTACCTCTCCAATTAGTTTAAAACATCTTCCTCACAGTACATTAATACTTTCAAATCATTTGTTATTCGGTGGATGCTGAAAGCTATATTCCTTTTATTAGTGTTTTTTCACAATTATTTCATTCTGGGCCAAAGGTACCAGTGAGTCATACAACTGCTTTTCAACATGAACACACTTGCTGCCGGTTGGTTGTCAGCAGTCCATCCATACAAACCCAAGGTAATACTTCATTAATCTCTCCTTCAACGTAAATACACTTTTACATTTTCCACTTACTGAGTTGCTTTGCTGTAAAAAAGACTGAAAGGGACACAGGATTTATGAAATCTATTTGTTGTACATAGTCAAGGAAAACCTTGCTGGATCTTTTTTTTCTTCTCTATGTATTTCATTGATACCATCCTCAGTACTAGCTCCCATTCATTGTTCTGCAATCACCTTCAAATCAACTTGATTAAACTGGATTTTAAGAAAAAAAAAAAATAAACTTCATGCAAATCTAGTCATTCCAGTCACATTTTGCAATCCTTTAAAAAACAAAAGCCAGAAACAAAACACTGGACAAATAACAAATAAACCACCAGATAAATAATAAATAAACCAGACCTTGAGATCAAGTTTTTCAGAGAATACTTCAGAGTAGTTTGTTAATCAATAACAGAAGTTTCTAATTAAAGCAGTTTTGCTTACAAATAAACAAAATAAAAATTATCCAATTGTTATACTAATTGAGAAATAAATATCTGCACATTTAAGTTCTCAAATGAACAGCTTTCAAGAGAATCTTAACTAACGTGATGCAACATGCCAATCATTTCAAAAATTAAACCATATATGAGATATAAAAACAAATCCTATAAAAGTTCCTATGTATAAATCCCATCAGAAAACAACCCATCGTAACATCCAAGTTCTGGTTAACATCAATCAGTATCACTCACTGTGCCACTTTGATAAAAGACAATCCAATATTATAACAGCTTTAGGCTAGCTAGTATCTAACTAACAGGATTTATTTATTGTAATAAGTTAATTTAATATAACAAGTTCAACTTGAGAAGCCCAGCTTCTAGAATAACTAATTTAACTTCCTTCTTTACAGGAAACATGCCTACTTGAAGGCATTCCTGATATTTTCTTTGGCAATAACACAAGATAACTGGAAAAAGTAACCACAATGCCTCTGTCACAACTGTATGCAAGGATTCTTAAGAGAACCATACGCTGGTTTGGCACTGTAATTCAGGAAAGAAAACATTCACTTACCGCAGTGTGACTGGAAAACCTGTGGCTTGACTACCTGATTGCAGATATTGCACACTACAAGATAGAAATCATCATGAGCTGGATAATGGCCAAATAAGTGCATATCTGTGGGAAAGTTAAAAATATATACAAGAATTAGAAATTATGCTTTAAATAGATGTTACGAAAAAAAATTGAAAATACTGTAGGGCCATTACTGTTACATTAACTTACACAAAACAAATTAATACACTGCTCAATTAGGGCATCTTACTATGTTAAAGAGACTTTTTTTTTCCTCTTCTGGGTTTCAAGGAGCTATGCTAAAGCTGCAGCTGCATCCCCTCAGTCTGAGTCAGAACATAGGCAGCAATGCTCACTGCCAACAGGTGGACTGAACGTTTCTGTACCGGTCAGCCACAGAAACAGCAGAAGAATATGTCTTTTAGCATCTCTTCCTAAAGATTATTTTAGAAAACAGGATGCCTGAGTTAGGCTCCGTGTTACAATGTTCTGAGGTTGACTACAGATTGCTGGAGAAATCTCCTGCTTAAAAGCTGGTTATAGTAACCAAGGTCAGCTTAAAACAGTCAGGAACACCATCACTGTTTTGAACCAGATGTCATGATGTGAAATTCCCAATCCTTTGCAAACATCCCTCCTTGTTCAAATGCCCTCCCGTTTGGATCCCTAACAAGCCGAAGACGGTTAATGAGGTATTTCCCAGTGACAGAACGAGGAATTGCATGAAATCAAATGATGGGACAGGCAAACGATGACAGGCACTTGTCCCTCCCAGCTGAAACACAGACTGCAACGCATGCATTCTTAAGCCATTACAGGCACCGAGTAAAGTGGGCTTCAATTACTGCCGAAGGCCTCCCAGCACTGACATCAGCAGTGAGTTAGCGCGTTTCACTGCGCCCGCAACTTCAGAACAAGTGTGCGTACTCATCAGCCAATTTTCAGCAGTCACTACGGTCACTTCTGTTCCTGTGACCGTGTTACCACACCCAGAGGTGCTAACGAAGGTGCTGCTGCCTTTGTGACCACGCGCCTTGCGCCAGCCACGCAGATCGCGCTGCTCCCCGAACAGGGCCATGACATCTTCGCTTGCAGTCATTTACTTGAGGACGTCACCTCTTTGTTTAAGGATGACAAAATGGCATTCCACTGTTATTCAGCAGCTTCTGAAATCTATTAGAGAACCTGCAAGTGTGACTTCTGACTCAGACTGAAACACCAACCTGGCACCTTTCAAGCTGGCGCTTCTCTGACAGGAAGAGAAATGGAAAGGTCCTCAGTGAGGACAAACACGCACAACAGCAGCTGAGCGATAACCATCAGTGATGAAATCTTACTTCTGCAATAAGTTTTCAATGTGAAAGTCATACTTTTCTTTAAAAATAGCTATTTATCTCAAAAAGTGACTTCAGCAAGTACATTATTTCATCAGTTCTTAACAAAAGCAAGCAGTTTGGGCCTAGCATTATTTTAAGTAATTCTGCCCTGGCTTTCCCCGCTGTGCAGTTGCCTATGATGGCAGTACTGGCAGCCATGAAGTGGAAAGTGTCTCCAGGCCACGGGAAACCCACAGGGACCAGGACAACCACTCTCATGCTAATTTAGGCAGCACCACAGGCAGATGCGAACAGGCTCACTGACACATCCTTGGGCACAAACCAGCAGTCCCGACCCACAGATATTCCTTGGTCTGACACAATGCAAATTGTTCGTTATCCCCTGAAAACCAAAAGCCTCTTTCTATGTTACTGCTCTTGCCAGGCTACAAAATCCTGTTGAAAGGTTTACTAATTGTGACCCCTTCACAGTGCTAGTCTGGGACTACCCAGGGCTTTAAATGTACCACAAACAGAAGGAAGCAATCAACACATTCAAGGTGAAACTTAAAAGAACTGCAGTAGTTAAGTATAACTACTCTGGTAATATTTTTGTGCCATTAGTGTTAGTACTGACGATGCCAATAGCAGGCCTGTTTGTTTTATTTCTTGTTTTTCGTGTGATAAGCTTGTGGTCTTAAAGATCACTTTACATTGGCAATTCTTACATAGGCAAAATCTCATATCCAATTGTAACATATAGATTCCCACTAACAGACTAACCAAATCCACAAAAAAGAGTATTTCTAAAGGTAAAATTTGATACAAATTCTCAGCTCAAAAGCAACTATTTAATTACACTTCCAAAATATTTCAAAAACAGTTAAAACATCTCAAAGACCCAAAACTTTTGTTCTTTCTGCTCAAATATCCCAGTGACAATCTTGCTATGAAAGCATACAGAATTTGACCTCTGCAAACACAAAAGATGCTTAAACTTGCAACTTTTTTCCATTTTAAATTCTCTAAGTCCATTTAGCCTTCACAGCTCTGTATGCTAGACTATAAAATATGCCTAGCCCTGAAGCATATGAAGTCTGGCTGGGTCTGAGTCTGAGTTTTATGAAGTCTGGCTGAAGGGAGTAACTTATAAAGACGCATAAGGTAGTAATACTGCAGAAATCTATCCAAGGTCTTAGAGTAAGAAATCAGGTTAGTTCACAGGATCACTGAATCATCTGCTTTTTCCACCAGACATGGTCAAGGAGCGAGAGCAGTAAAGGACAGGTGCTGGTACCTGGAAGCTCACTGCACAACCCTGGCAAACAGCAGACATTCAGACTTTGGGGATACCGAGGTAGCAGAAGCTGAGATGCCAAGAAACTGCATGAGAGATCACACCCAAAGGGTGCCGTGAGAAGCACAACATCAAAGAGCTGCGCAGATGCAGTGTATGAGACATTCTGAAAGGCAGCACCTCAAAAGGTTTTTTCAGTTTGCAGATTCTTAGAAATAGTCCAGTAGAGGTGCAAACATCTACTGTAAACACGGGCCTTCTGATACTAAGATGATTTACTAGCTACCTGTCCAAAGTCCACTTAAACTAATCCAAGAATCGCAAGGACTGAGGACCTCAAGTTGGAAATCAGAAGCAGAAAGACTACACAAATAAATTGTTACTATTTAATCACAGTAGCTACAAAACAAACCGAACACTATCATTGAGACTGGATTCCTTAAAAACTCATTACGCAGGAATTTGTAAGAGGGAAAATTCATCATGTCTAAACAGGTTCAACTAACCCTAGTAGTTCCATCAATGCTAACAAGATTGGCACAAATCAGTCTTCACGATTAAACTCATGATCCGCAAGCACGCACACAGTATTTATAAAATATTTTTTAATTAAAAACTGTACCAAGCATTAGTATTGTCTCACCAGAAATTCCAATCAGGGACTCACTTTATTAGGTGTGACAGTATTACAAATGCAATCCATATCACAGAGAATTTGGAATGAAGAAAACAAGGAAAGTACAAAATGATAAAGGAAGCAGAAAATAAACATGTATATATCTTTTTATAGATGTTTTCTTATTTTTAATAAAAACAGTCCAATGCTAGTGTGTCCTATTCAAAGCAGCCAGGACTAAAGGGTGATTTTGGACAATGAATTTGTTCTCAGATCTGATTGTAGCCATTTGACAAGATAGATCTTTTTATGTGCAGCTAAAAAGACAACAGCCTCTCCAGACAAAGATTTATCTTCTCGAGGCAACCATCACACCTCCTTGGCTGCTAAACTGGAAGCAACAGTGATAAGCTTCTCAGGAAAGGTTAACTGTGGAGAACAAAACAGAAAACAGCTCTTTCCAAAGCTAACTCAGGAAAGACCTCTTCAGTAGAGAAGGTAAGAACATGGAAGAAGATGGTAGATAATCCATGAACATGGTGAGCACCTATCAAATAATACTGAAATCATTATCAAAGCACAGAAAGAACAGGGAGGGACAGAAGGGAGAAGAAGGATTGAGAAGAGTATATTTCCTACCAACACTGGGCCGCCCCCCAGGGGAAACAAGGAGACCGATGTTGACATTGCCCATCCCAGACTGGCACGGTGATCGCTACCAGAGCCTGTGGCCCACTTGTTTCCTACCTGCAAATACAGACAGCTACAAGTCCAAGGCAGAAGAAGAGCTGCCCAATGCTTCTGAAGAGTAAAAGCTGTCCACGGCCCCCATCAGTTTCCTCATTTTACCAGAAGATGCTTTCAGGAGACTGGGAGAATGGTCTTGATGGGAAGAATGAACAGATAACTTATTTTCCAGTCCCCACAGGCTTTGTGGAAGGGCTATCTCTACATACGCCTCCCCTCGCAGTACCGAATCATCATCCCCTCAAAATGAAATCTTTTGGCCAGCCATGTCCGTGATAGCAAATGCTGACAAAAGCCTTGCTTGAAAAGGAGCTATTTGACTAACAGGATGCGGAGTGTCCCATATCATGTGAAAAATATGCAAGATACGTGAAAATCAGAGACAGTGAATGCTGACTGTAGGAAACCTGACTTTCCTAGATTAAAATCTTAAACCAAATATTACTGTGTGTATACTTTGCCATGGTGCTTGGGAAACAAATGCAACTTGTGCTTGTAGTTTTATTACTAACATTTGCAAATAAAAAGACAGCTGTAGCCACATGACACAGTTTTGTAAGACACCAGCTTGGTAAAATGTGCATTAAAAGCACAAATACCATAGAAACAAAAGAAAACGGTGCTTCTGCGAACTGTGCCAAGAACATAAAAATGCAGGTGTCAAATACAACTTTTTATCTTCTACAACAACACACACAAAGGAATTATTTTTAGTAACAATCAAAGCCAGATGACTTATATGAAGTTTCTTCTCTGATATTATATAATTCATAATCACATCCAACCATACAATTATACACAAGCTAGAAATAATCTAAAACACTCTTCCACAGCAGAATTAAGGTTGTTGAACACTAACATCTCATAATATTGCGTGGGAAATTAAATTTTTAATGATGATCTTTTGCTATAAATTATACACACTTTAAACATTCTCTTATATATCAGCTGCTTCACTAAGTATTCACACAAAGCCTACTTTAAAAAATATTGGTGATGCATATGTGAAAGAAGGGGGGGGAGGAGGAGAGATGGGGAGAGAAAGAATATTCAAGTCACACTGGTTTAAAACTAACAAAGAAAAACTTAGAAAAGGCAATGGAGAGAGTTGTAATGGAAAAAAAAATCCATGTGCAGACACAGATTTTCAAATTCTGTGCCTAGAAACTTGTTCAGTATTTCACTCTTGATCCACAGAAATGAAAAATCCACGCATCATTCAGAAATGCAGGGAAGCAAAAAATCTTTCAGTATATTACGTTACTTTCACATTTGAGATTTCTTAAAAATAAGTAATTTGAATGTTGACTTGAAACTTGAAAGTGAAACAATATATTCAGGGTATTACTCAGAGAGCAGTTAAACATGCTTGCATAGACAGGATAGCCTTATTTCAGAAATAAGTGTCACACTCCTTTTATCAGCTTTGTCCACCAAGCATGATTTTCTTTTGTTTTCTACTTTTCATGAAAAAATGGTAAGTTCAGTCATTATTTATCCTATATCAACTGCATTTTACCCCCTGAAAATGCCGAAGTCAGAGATGCAATTAATCACAGAATTATTTAAGCTGAGGAACCTCTGCATGACATTAGTCCAAGCTCTTGCTCAAATCATGGCTAACTTCAGGGTCAGAGCAACAAAGTAATGATCAAGGTGATTTCTTTTCTGATTAATAAAGGCAGGTCATGGCTGAAGTAACCATGAAAATGAGGAAAAAGCAAAATTAAATATTCAGGACACAACTAACATAGAGCCAAACGTTAACTGTCGTAAGTCCTGAGTGATGTGCTCTGGGTGTTAATATAAGGAACCAAAGACTGTGTATGATAAAAACACAAAATACAGAAATATTGGACTTTTCAACAGTAATAAATGAAACAAAACTGTGACTAAGAAAAAAATGCAGGGAAATAAAAAACACGCAGCAAATAGAATTGACAAGAATCAGAGCGGTAGAAGGTCTACCTGGTGACACCTTTAAACCAGACCGGTAACATTGAATGGCATGCTGCCTCCCAGGTCAGAGCAATCATGAGGATGCTGGCAATCCTAAAGAACATTGGCAATTTTCCATTAATTACAGTTTGTACAGGAAATACCACCCCCAATGACTTTGAAAGATTTTCCACTACACCACATTAGGTAGGCATTTTGAAATTGTGTCGAATATGGAAGTGGTGCCTTCCATTCCCGAAGATAATAACAAATTAAAAAAAAAAAAAAAACAACATACAGCTTTGGGAAATTAGAGATCTAAACAAATGTAGTGGATTTATAGTATCTAAGGACTTTTCAGAACAAAATGCTTGTAGAGATTAGAAAGTGTCCTATGCTGACATTGCTATTTGGACTAGACACTATGCATCAAGAGAAAAGACACCAAAATAAGAACAAGAAAAAGCTCTGCTTCCAGAACTCTGAAGCCCTCGATAAAATTTATGCAGGCTATTTGCAATCCCAGCCCAAACTAATTTGGCAACACAGAAACAGAATTGCCTGGACTATCAGACTAATGCATCATAAGAATATTGGAAGAGAAAATGCAGAACTTGTATATCAAACTATGCTGTGACACCAAGAAACCTCAGCTTTCCACACCTTAAAATACCTAGAGGGTAAGAAATTAGCTAATGCAACTTCTTCCTCCTTGAAAAACTAATTTCTTAAAAACTTGCTGATATGGAGGCAAGTGCCCTGTACCTCCTGGCGCAGGCAGAAGACAGCTCAGTTCATCTACCAATGGAGTCTTTATTGCCCTCTCTGTACAACTAAGACAAAGCACAGCCTCCAACACAGAATAAACCAGTACAGTGCCCAGCTACTCTTGTATTTGCAAAGGCAGTTGATTTCTTATGTAATGATCTTCTTTCCATAACATTATATGACACTCAAAATATGTTATTTTGCAATCTTCTGTTTCAGTTGTAAATCAGGCTTCCAAAAGAATTTAGACCGATCAAAGTTAGGCACTGGTACTCCCTTGTGCCATCAATTGTCTGATTACACAAGGAGTCACAGTCAAGACAAGTATGAACTAGGAGCAAAGTAGCAAGAGGAAGGACAAAACAAAACAGGAAAAAGTTTTCTGGCAGTTCAGTTCCCTGAGCTGTCCCACTGCAGAGCCTGATGACCACTGCTAACAGCACAAGGGAGGGGAAGGAAATGCACAGCCCAGAACTGAAGAGCAGGAGGACCCACAGTGACGGAGAGGTCCCACAGCAGGTAAAATTGCAGCGGAGCAGCTGAGCCTTGCCAGCTCGCCCTGAAATCTCTCACACGGGTATCTGTGAAACGTTAAAGGAGGGCACTTAGCTCCAAAAGAAGCTTTGTAAAACTAAAGTTACTTGTCTCTCAATTAAAGATGGCAGAAGCCAAATGGATTAATTTGTACCGTAAAATCATTCTGAAGCACATCATCTTTTATACAGTTCTTCATACATTTCTAACGCTTCAGATTACTAAATTCATCTTTAAAACCAAGTTCCCACTTTACCATTTAACTTCTCAATTATTTTCTGCAATGTAACCAGACAGGTTAATTTTTTACCTTTTCAGTTCCTGAACACACTGGCTCTCCTGCCTGTCCTTCAATTACCAAGCCTCCTCTCTTTCTGATGTGAAGGGTGTTGGCAATAATGCTAAGAAACCATGTTCAGAGGGGCCATGTGTCACTGAGGTCTATTTAGATGGTTACGTGAATTTCTGTTAACACTTCTGTTAATTCTTTATAGTGAGATTTCCTACCACAGGGCAAATACAAGCATTAATAAAGCTGCTAAAATATATCAACTAAGTCTAGTGAATGTTTGCATTTGGCCACCGCGGCTCAGGACTGGAGAGGAGGGAGGTGGTCCTGGGAAGGAGCAGCTAGAGCAGAGGCAGACCTTCCCCTGCATTGCCCGTTCTCTTCCAAGTCTGCATGCAAGAATTTGGAGAGCGAGACGAGGCTGAAAGGCAAAGGCAAAAGAGAGTTCAGCAGGGTGACAGGCAATAACCCATGCTAAGGGATCAGAAATACTGCCTAGAGATGGATTGTAGGGTTAAGGCTTATGAATTCTATTTATCTCAATTTACTATTTAAAATTAAGTACAGCGTAAAGTATAATCACAGTGCATGAACATGCGGCAACTGTAACAACTCTGGTAACATCAAAATATAGTCTACAAAATTGTGACTGTTCTTTTCTTTAATGATTAGATTACACTTCAGGGAAATGAATCTTAAGGATATTATTTGTAACAAACCAGACTGTGCAGTCCATATCCAGAAGCAGAGATGACATCCCATTTGTAGTACACATAGCACAACTACTCCTAAACTCCTACATATGGAGAATATGGTGAAGCCCCACTCAGGAGACCTTCTTACCCTACAAAAGCAGTAGCTTTCCTTTAGATGCTCACGTATATCACTATCAAAACCACCACAGAGTGAACATGTCCACACACTGGTGTGCACATATGGGAGGGAGAATATGCAGGAGGACTGCCTGTCTATGCATTAGACTTCTGATTCCTGCAGTTCCCACAGCCAGGCCAAAAGGGAGGAAAGGCTAGAAAGCATCTTCATTTCCTTCATAATTCAAAGTCACTGTCACACACTTTGACTAGAGCCTCCACGAACAACTACATAGCAAGAGAACAATTCTTTCTCCCTTGAACATGTATCAAGAAGAGGCTCGTTGCAAATGAGACTTGTCAGCACAAGTGGTATCCATCACGGATGATGGGACTAAATTTCAGTTCAGATTGATGTATGGCTCTCCAGAATTAGATGTCTGACCTTTAGCAACAGATACAGGGTTTCACCACATACAGACTTTCTCAGAGACCTCCACAGCAGGTGGGCTCTGCTGGGACAGCACACCTTGACACTGGAGGAAAAAAAAAAAAAAAAAAAAAAAAGAAGAGATCTCATGTCTGCCAGTTAGCTACAATAACTGACTGAAATAGTGTTTCAGCTTTTGATTTTCTGCTGTGAAATGCCTAAGCTTTCTTATGTACCAAACACACCAAAAAGGCAAGGAAACAACCTGAAAATACTGGGACTGCACAAGTAGCATGGTGAGGATCTAGAGATATTAAGAGCCAGCTGAAATGTTTGGTGCCTTTTTAATGTTTTCCTCAGTACTTCTAACATTTCTAAGCTACAGAAGTACTCAAAGTATGAAGAGGGTACCTGGGACCTCTTCTCAGCTTTCATTTTTGGCATTACAACAGCTGATTGCCACACGGCAACAGGTTGGTATCGCCTTCATTCATGAGAGGAGTGGGCAACCCTTGCTGGAGCCTGAGACTAACAGATTTTAGAAAGCATATCAGACTTCTGCAAGTCAGGAGAGTCTTGACAAGCTAAATAAATTAGTCTGTCTAGAGCCAAAGGTGAAAAAAGTATCAGTGACAATCAGGGAACCTTTTTCTGGAAAGATAAGACATTCAAATGCTCCTATCGTAGACCTATCTCCTTTTGGTAGCTTGGCACTAGGAGTTTGGCTAAGGTTGCTAATGGGGAAGGAGGTTTCTCTTTTATCAATAATGAAGTGTCTTCTCTATTCCTGTACAGCCAGCCATCCAAACATAGGTGATTTCCAGGATTGCCAAGGCATCAAGCCAGCGAACAGGGCAAACAGTGTTTGGGGAGTGGAAAAAAATAGGTTTTCCAGTTTCTTGGAAGTGAAACATGCAGAATTTGAAGTAGGTTGTTATACAGCCTCCCTATCACCTTCTTTATCAGACTGACGTCTTCTTTCTGCCTGAGCTTCTTGGTCAGCATTCGGTGCGATCCCACTTGGAGCTAGACTGTTACGAGCAGCAAGGCCTAGTCCAGAGGGTGGCAATCGGATCACAGCAGTTGAAACAAAAGACGAAGGAAGAAAGGTTTGAGGATGCACATGCTTAACCTGAGCAAAGTAGTAACAAGCAGGGTATTCACCAACTCCTGACTTTGTACAGTCTGTCAAAAACCCTCAGTCTCCCCTATGACTATATAAACCACTGCAGTGGGACCAACAGCAACACCGATTCCAAGAACCCGTTCCATCTGCATAAGATATTTCCTCTCTACAAGACATCAGGTTAAAAAAAAAAAAAAAAAAAAGCCTTTTTAAAGGAGGAAAAAAAATAATAATGCATTTTTATTCTGGAGAAAATGCAGGTCTTTCTCTGCTTCAAAGCAAATCTTGCAAATACCTTTTAACGTTCAAATTTAGTCGACAATTGCTAGCTGACTACCTCAAGGAACACAATGAGCTATTGTGAGGTTATTAGAATAGCTGAGAAACAGCCAGAGTGACCAGAGACATTTTTTTAGTTCTCGTTCACCAGAAACGTCGCTTCTGATTGTGGCTAGACAAAGAGGTGAGAAGACAACGTCAGTTATTGTCAACTACTGATCTTCATTACAGCACAATAATCCGAAGGGTTCACTATAATCAATAAATATTTACTAGTGACACAGATACTTTATTACTTGATTTCAAACAAGTAGGCTTTCTACGTGGATTTAGCGCAAAGATTTCAAGTATTTTGTTACGTGAGTCAAAATAAATACCTAAAATCAAAATAAATTAATAACCCTTCCCCAAATTACACAACCAATGTACTACAGATCACCTTTGCAATAGGTCATGGGTCATGGTGAATTTGAAAGTGTTTTTTCCTTATTTTTCCTCATTTTCTAAAATGATAGCTTAATAATAATTTAGCACTTGAATACAAGATCATGGGATCTGAAAAAATAAAATTTGAAAAGAAAGTAACATATCTGGTATTTATTAACATTGTATCTCTTCCCCCTCCTTTTTTTTTAATTAAAGAAATGTTGAATACATCTATGTTAGGGGCTCCTGAGTATGGAGAAAAACAAACAAACAAACGTTTTAGATATAATTATTTTGTAATAAATTATTTTAGTAAAGCCATCATCTGGAGTGCTTGTAATGAAGTCCTGCAAGGACTGCAGGTTTGCTTCTTTCCTTGACAATACACACCAACAAAAACACATTTACTCCATAATCAGTCCTCAGGAGAAAATCCCACAAGTGAAAAAAAACCCTCACTCCTATTTCTTCTGTGCAGGCTGCCATGCAACAGACCTTAATCCACCAACTGGCATTTTCATCATAAACACCCTGCAAGTCACAACTGGCATGGATGCGCGGGCCTGGGAAGCTGCATTATCTTCTGCAGAAGAGCAACTCTGGTTTAAGGCAGTACAACTGGACTGGAGGAGAGCTGGCTTAGTTTCTGGCTCCAGAACAACATTCTTGTATGACCCTGATTAGATTTTTCTGTGCCTCAGTATCCCATCTCTTAAATCAGGATAATATGCTCTTTGTCTGCCTTGCCTGTTTAGATGGCAGCCTTTCTGTATTCTCTTACTATTTGTCCATACACTGCAGCCACAGTGGGGCCGTTCTTTTTGGCCGGGACTCCTCTATTACTACAGAACGGGCAATGAATAAGATAACTCTTGGTATGTTTTAGAACTGCTCTGCAATAGCATCACAATTGTCACAAAGACTTAAAGAAGTCTTCATAATCTTTACAGGAGTATTTTCAGACCCAACTGGCACGCACCGTTACAGAAAAAATACTCTTCTTTGTCGGCATTATAGAAAACTATTATGTATTCTTTACAGAAGTCACACTTTCTGAGTAAGAACCTATGCTGAAGGTTAAAAAGAAAGACCAATAAACATTAAGTTTTCATGGCTTTCTAGCCTAACTTCTTACCAACAGACTTTTAAATAATAACAAGATACGATAAACATACGAGATATGATTTAATAGCTTAGTGGGTAGTATCGGCAATAGGAGGACGGTTGGACTAGATGATCTTGTAGGTCCTTTCCAACCTTGTGTTTCTATGATTCTGTAACAACAATCACATACTGTACCATCAGGAAGGTATTTCTTAGACTGACTATTGACTATACTCTTCTAATTTTTCTAGCAAGGAAAATGATGAGTAAAAAAGGCCAATAAAAATGATTTACCTTACCTATGTTGTTAGAAAGCATGAAGCACCTCGTTGTTTGTACATATATGGGAAGATTGAATTCATATGCTGTTCCCATTTTATTAACTGATGTTATAGATGCCTTTTTTTGTTTTGTTACTGCTCCCAAAGTATCATTTGCTGCTGAGGAAAGTCAGTGCTTCTTTACACACAACAATTCAGCTATCAGAAAACTCACAGAAAATTCAGATCTAGTTCCTTCTCTCGCAAATTGCTCTACATGTTTTTACAATCAAGTTATTATTTCTTTATGACAAATAAAGAAAACCCCTGCTGCTTCAGTACTCCAAGTTCATCACCAATCATTCTGTTCTGTTACTCCAAGTCTCTCTCAAAAAAAAAGCAAGGGCTAAGAGCATATTTTACTATAAGAACTCTCCTCTTACTGAAGATTCAAGGTGCCTGCTTGTTTTTAATTGATAGATGGATATTACATGAAACCATATTTTAGAAGTACACAATAATTCTCATGCCTCTCTGAGGAGTTACTTTCAGACTTTCAACAAAATCAGGTTACATCTCCTTCTCTCTTCTCTGTAATGATGAATTTTACATTATATTTCCAAAAGACCCTGAAAGTGTAAGTGGCCTGAAAACATCCAGCCAGCTCATGTTGTTCATATCTCATTCAACAATTTGCAATAAACAGGGATGGCAAAGGTCCCATCTTACAATGCCTTGTACATGTACAAATCTCTATACCCAAAAAAGGGACTTCTAAACACAAATGTCAGAATTTGCTCACAAAATGCTATATGAACTCAGAGTTGCAGATGTTTCTGTAGGCTATTTCACAAAATATAGCACGTGAAGAATCTTTGTAGTCAATACTGCAAAAGCCTAGAAGATGGCAGCTAGGAGGTTAAGCCTGGAGCCATCCCTCCTTTTCTGTTTCCTTCACAGAACTGCAAAGGACACGGACTTTATTCTCATCCTTGTTGATGTGCAGATCAAGGTAACACTTAAGCACTCAGCTGGGCTTTTATTTCAGTGAGAGAGTTTTATGCTGAAGAAAAATATGTGAGAGAAAGGTCATTAATGGATAACAAGATGTGGAAATATGAATGAGAAACTTCTTAATCGAAGTTCGAACATACAAAAACTCTACCTCAAGGTCACTCAGACAAAACAGTTGAAACAGGAGATATATTTCTAGCATATTAAGGAGCAGTCTTTAGTTCCACTAACACACAACTCCAGAAAACAGCTCTTTCGTTTAAAAATTCCACTCTCGAGGGAGTAATTATCCTTGCAAGTACGACCAGTCAAACGTTTTCCTCTCTCAAATAAGCATACATATGTAATCAGTTCTTACACTGAGATTCATATAGTACAGTTACGCGCAGACCACAAACATCTCCAGAATAAGAATATTCTACTGCTGGTACACGTTAAGTATTGATAAACTAGACTGGCAACGTGGCAAGTGGTAGTGGTACAGTGATCTCTTCCCCATTCACTAAGGCATCACAGAATCGTAGGGGCTGGAAGGCACCTCTAGAGATCATTGGGTTCAACCCCCCTGCCAAAGCAGGTTCCCTAGAGCAGGTTGCCCAGGTAGGCGTCCAGACAGGTCTTGAACATTTCCAAAGGAGACTCCACGACCTCCCTGGGCAGCCTGTTCCAGTGCTCCGTCACCCTCACCATGAAGAAGTTCCTTCGCGTGGAAGACCAGAAGGTATGAGCACCTTTGCTAGACTAACCAGGGCCATGCTAAAATCCTGCTGCATATCGTGGGGAGTCCTTCCCTCACACAACCCTTACAGAGAACATGGCCATGAATGGCACAAGGGCCAGCACAAGTCCGCGTGGCACTTGAACATCCATCAAGGCTTCAATCTAAGCACCCTAGAACATATGTACAAATTGCATTCAGATGTATTCCCCTCCTTCCTTCAGGGGTACTTCCAACAAAGTTATAGCTTAGTACAGGTACAAGATCAGCAACAATTTAAAGCCTCAAAATAAAGCTATGTGGTTAAAAGACATCATTCTATAAAGGACCAAACCCCAGTAATGAGACACACTAGTAAGATTCACCGCCTAGATGAAAAAAAAAATGATTTATTTTTATTATTGCTACATCAGGCAAAATAGGTCTTAAGGAACTTGAAGAACTTTTACCAGCTAAAGAACGAGTAAAAGAAACCATAAGAATTTCCCCCTCTGAAATATTATGCTATTTCAGCTCCAAAGGCTTTCAAAAAATTCAAAGAGCAGATTTAAAGAAACCTAAAAATCTAGTAGCACTGAAACAGCAAAAGGAGGAAATGAAAAAGCAATGGAAGAAGCATGTGTTACTTGTAAGTATCAAAAAAGATCAACTCCACTTCTTACGCTGCACAGTACATACTAATACTACAAATCATCAGTTTAATATTGCCACTTAAAGGCATATACACTAATATAATAAAAGCTATAAATAGGGCTCTTTCTTTTTAATGCGGGAAAGTAGTTTATTAGTTCAGTCACATTATTGTGCTATTTCAATTTCTGACACCTATTGAATATTGTAGAAACCATATTCTGATGTGCACATAAGTAATTGTCACTATGTCACTTAACACACAAAATCATGTCATAATTCCATTGTTACAGTCTCAACTGAAGACTTTGAAACTTAGAACTTTTTGTTTTCCTGGACAGGTTAAGAAAAGGTGGCTTTGGGGGCATGAACTCCTTAAAATAAAGGAAGATAATTGTTTTTCTTTCATCTATCTTAAATACATGGCTACAATGAACCTTCCAGCCTACTTTTTCACAACATTAATTCATTTTCCACTATTTGGCAGCAGCAATAACTTACTAGGACTTCAGGGTGTAACACAAACATCGCAAGGTAGAGTTTCTGAAGGCTGCGAAGCCTTTCTGTTTGAAGGAAGTCCACTGCATGCAGTGGAGAATCAGCATGCCAATTCAGATCTTGTGATGTGCTACACTGACCTAAAAAGCAAGGAGGTGTTACACCCACCTGACCACCGAGGCACTGAGCAAGCCTCTCAAGGCAACCCCCTGGGACATGTTTCCTCACAGCAGGTACGCAGCAGCAGCTGCAGAGCTGCTGACACCTGAATGAGGTTAGGATATAAAGGGCTCAGCTGTTTCTGCTGGGGAGCCAAGACCATCCCAGAAACACGCACAAAGAAACCTGTCCCAAGATTAAAGCAAACTGCTGAAAACGGGTCTGCTCAGTGACAGTCTCAGGTTCTCAGTGCTAACGTGTGAAAGGCCAATGACATTTGCTGACGTGCGCTGGTCCCAGAAGCGATGCTTTTGCCAACTCCCAGACTCACCTCACCCACCTACCAGCTCGCTGCAATGAACGGACCACTCAATACTTCTAGGAAAAGCTGTCAGGCATCAAACTGCAGCATAAGAAGGAATCTTCCTTCCAGCATCATGCTCTTCTAATGACTGCATGTAGCAAAGAGGTTATTCATTTACTTAATCCAATATCAGAGCATCGTGCTAGCTCTGCAACAATTAAAAAGTTAATTAAAAAAATAAATCAACAAAACAGTTCCACTTAAAGATAGGATCCATGTTTATTCAGCTTTTCTTCAAGACTGCCATGCCACCTGGTGCTCCACATTTTATTTAATTGTGGGGATATTGGTACAAGAGGTCTCCTAGATACAATCTGAGACTCAGCTTTTCACAGACACTGTCAATGTTCTGGTGCACACCTGGCCTCAGCAGCGACAACACCTTAGCTAGATGAAGAGAAAGGAGACAGAAGAAAAATGCACCACCTCCTCTCATGCATTTGAGATACTGAGATACACTCCAGCATCATAAAGCAACAAAAAGTCATCAAAAAGACTCAAAAATCCATGGACAGAGATCACGTGAGACCTTTCCACCAATCTCACTAAATAAAAACATCCTCCAAACTATTACAAGGAGCAAACCTACCCCCCATTTATATAACAGCATGGGTCCTCAGAGGACTGTTACTAATTACCATGCAATCCAGCAGACAGGACAGTGGACAGAGGAGCCAAACCCTGCATTCTTTCACCAGCCCACTGGGAAAACCTTTAGCCAAATTTCTTGAATTCTTACTGTTGCTTTCCCTGTACATCAGGAGCAGTTATGTACATTGTAACTCCTAATTAAACGTTTTAAAACTTACTGATGAGAAGCAACACGCAAGAAAACAAGTAATATACACGTTTTAATACGTTAACACCTTATCTGCAAGTTTATGTGATAATTATAACAGCGTAAGTGAGGGCTAATTCCTGTCCCAACATTCCATCTAGATAAAAAATCCCTGGTATTACTATTTTTCCCAAAAGACCAAAGTCCAACAAAATTCAGTTTGAGAAAAAAAAAAAAACACAGCAAATAGCCTACATATGGTATAACAGCCATGCAAGTGAACATCTGTCCACTGAGAACTGTTTGTACATTCTCCAGGCACAACTACTTTGAGGATCTGAAGCAAACTCCGGTGCTGCTTGTGTGAGCTGAGGATGTTTTTCCAGAGTGAAAGAGGTACATACGTGTCCTGAGGGATGTGATGGATCCCAGCGCAGGACTGTGCCCTGGATGCTGCTGCGGCACCAGAGCTGTGGGAGCTGCTTGCCTCAGGGATGCTGGCAGCAGCTGGGTGAAATTGATGTGGTCCGTGGCTTTAATGAAGGGTAAATGAATATAGTGTCAGACAGGACCTTTATTCTAACCAGAACAGGCTGTGAAATTCTTTCTGTTAAGGAGGCAAAATGCCTGAGAACAGAAGAAGTGCCGCATGTGCTAACGCCCTGCTCAGCACAGTGCAAGGAAAGACCAGATGCATCTGTGGGGTGCTTGTTTGGAGTATCACTCAGAGCCTCAGGTCACCAATGTACACCTTCATTCTGAATCTCCCCGTTGACAGATGTGGGTGTTTTTCTGAACTCGGTATCTGAATGGCATGAGACACCACTTGAGAATGTAAGACCCCTGCTAATGAAGCTCCTGCAAATGATCTAACTATTCTGTGATTAAATACTGTCCTGTTTCGGAGATTACTGCAAATAGTCTTCCTACCAACTCAGATCTGGAAAGGATATGCTGTAGTTACCAGAGCAGAAATGTTCAATAGGGCATTTATTTTTTTCAGGGGTTCACGATAGAGAAGTCTACACATAAGGAAATCTTGTAAAGCCAGAATACATTGCCTTTCACAATGGCAAAACACAAAGCATCTTCAAAGCGCTGTCATGGGCAGAAGAATCCTAAGCCAGCTTTGTACCTCAAAGTGCATTTGTTATTTTAAGTCTCCAAGTTCAAGTGGAGTACATCATTTGAAACATAAACAGAGTCAAATGGCCACATTTTAAAACTTGTCTTTCATTTAATTGTGAGCATTAAAGAACCAAGAATCTTTGTAAGTTTATAAAACCGAACTCTTTATTTTGATTAAAACAACATGTTTCTGCAATGAAAAAAGCCACCAAGAGCTGTAAAAATCACCAACTATGTGGATTCAAATACTCTGAAGTAAGTTACCAGGATGCATAATTGCTGCATGACAATACAATAAAGTCAAGGCAGTCTGGAGACTTTGACTATAAATTTCCTTGCTGATTTAATGAATTTCTTTAATGTCTAAACTAATAACTTTATCACTCATTTCCTACATTTGCAATGCTTGTTTGAAGAATACTTGCAACATCACTTCAACTATTAAAAATCCTGTAATATTACTCCATTTTCTCATCGTAGTTTGACTTTATCTCAGTTTTACATTAGTAAGAAACAACAAAAAATGTTTCCTCTGGCTAAATAATCCTGAACTCATCATAAACACAGATAAGAACTTGCTTATCACAATTCTGTTTCTTTATCCTTTAAGTGGCAGCAGTTGTCATTTCATGCACCAACTG
This sequence comes from Oxyura jamaicensis, assembly GCF_011077185.1. Taxonomy (NCBI): domain Eukaryota; kingdom Metazoa; phylum Chordata; class Aves; order Anseriformes; family Anatidae; genus Oxyura; species Oxyura jamaicensis. Next base: position 13,780,331 of record NC_048893.1, read on the forward strand.
AATTTTATGGGTAACACTATCAAAGTCATCAGCTATTAAATTCAACTACAATACATTCATAATTTTGATAGAAAACACGGGCATAACTACGATCCATCCTCAGGTTCAAAATCTTACCCTCTGACTGTGCATACATAAGGTGAGAGGATCTACTTCCAGCTAAGAGTTGGATTTTACAGTGAGGAGAGTGTTGCAGCTACCTACCAGCTACAGTCCAGAAGCTAGCCAGCTGGCCCATACTACACTGAAAACTAATTTATTTTGGTTCAGTATCAACAGGGCAGCTACCAGAAATTAATTGATGACATTTCCCCTTGTCAAAAAAAAAGAAAAATAGAGATTAATCATGAAAAAGAAATCACAATACATTAAAAATCACCAGTAATCATTCACGCCCAATTAATTATCAAACGTGCCCCGATTCTTGCTGAAATAACGTACTCATAGCTAGCTTAGAATCACTGTTTACATTCCAAGATAATTCACAAGCACTTTACAACTGCATGTTTCAATAACCTTACAAGGACTTTTATTCCTCTGTGGAAACAGAGTATTACAAAATGTCTAACTTGTTGCAAAACTGTTGATGAAATTGTGAATAAAATAATCCCTGAAATTCCACCAAAAGAAGACACATCACACAAAAATAATTAAAGCATTCCTCCCAAATGAATACTTCTTCACAAAAAGTATTCTTAAAATTTATATAAGTAATAGAGGACTATTCTTTCCAGCTGTGTCATCAGCTGTTATTTCACATGCTGGGATTATATTTCACTTTACTGAAGTTACAGAATAAGATGCACAAAGGCCTAAACTTTATTTGAATGACCAGATTACTGTATCATCATCGTGACATGTCTGCAAGGATATAGAGAGCTCCTCAGTGACATACGTGGATTTGTCTGCATGCCTCTCAAATACATGCAGAAGACTTCTGGATTTTAAAACCACCAAACGTAAATAAGAAAGAAATGCCATCATTTTCAAAACAGTCAAAAATCTCAACTTTTAAAGACGCATGAGGGTGACCGTGATCACTCACAGTGGGAGCTATCCTGCTATTCATGAAAACTTTGCCCTCTGTTTGGTCAGGCAGAGTGCTAAGCACACATTCCAAGGGAACTGTAAGCCAGCGGTAGCCCAGATACCCTCAAAACTTGGGACACTCTAAGCAAACAGAAGCTTAATCATTTACCACACTTCTTGATTCCTTCAAACAGATTCTGACAACTTGCAGGCTCCTGGAGGATTCCCACCAGGCATACCTGAAGCATTTGCACATCCAGCAAATTGGACAAGAGGGCAAGCTAGCAGCCAGGACACATTCCCGGCAGCTTCAGATTTGCTCCCAAAACTTAAGACCTCCCCCTGCTCCTCTTCCCTACTCTCCTCCAGGTAACTTCCTCTCACCTCGAGCCCTCTGTCCCCTTTCACCTGTCCAAACCTCTCTGATTAAAAGCAATGCAATGGCAGAAAATGGTGGGAGAAACTCAAAATCAAGTCAAAGAAGGCATCCCATGCAACACTAAGACATTTTTTTGCTGCAAAACGGCTTCCTCAAGCAACCAACTCCATAGGGGTGCTCTGGGACAGTTTGGTATTTATTCTCTTGCTACGAGAGCAAACTGATATTCCCTGAAGTGAAGGAAAGCCTCCATCAAGCTACTGAGTACCGTGACATCAAACTGTTGCTCTGACATCTGCTTGGAGCTAGAAAGAAATTGAGGAAAAAAAAAAACAACATGATTTTAACGCATTTGAAGCTTCAATACACAGGTTAGACACCTAGAGTAGAGTGCAGCCCATATATACTCCTGTATAAATAATACAATCCAAAGTAAGGGTTTGCCAGTGGATTTTGCTAAGTACCTGGCTTTGTTTGACTGCAAGTACAGCACAAACACTGCAGCACAAAGCGTAACGATTCTGAAGACAAAACCTCTTCTGTAAGATATCCCACTTTCTAGAAAGATTCAGAAAACAAGTTTTTCCTCTCTCCTTAAACAAAAAAAAAAGAGTTAGAACTTAACTCGCCAGCAGCAGATGGTGTAAAGCTGTGGCTGGCCTCAGCCCCCAGGTCCCCCATCCCACCTTCTGCTACCTTGCCCTCCATGAAAGCATCAGCAGCTACTCAAAGCGAGGCAAAACGGGATGTAGGCTCCATGCAGATACAGCTACCTACAGCGGGTAAAGAACAGGATATAGGTCTATTGGGAATATCATTGAAAACGTGCCATGTGCTGCAATTACCAGCAGCAATTCTTATTTCTTTTACTCATTCCACTCCCATACAATCTCCCAGTGAGGGCACAGCCAAAGCACTCCAGCAACAGAACTGGAGATTTCTTTTACATGTTTGGAGCAAGTCATTTGGCCTCTCTCTGTTTCTGTTTCTCCATCTGTGAAGTGTCGCAGAAAGCTTGAGAGGCTTAATTTATTAACAGGCTGCCAAGTGCTTTAGACAAGTGTGTTACTAAAGCATTAAAATTGTGTTCATTGGTTCTGAAAGGGTAAAGCACTAGTCAAATCAGAATAAAAACAACAATATCCTTCAAGGAAGGCTACACTATTTGAATGCAGAAGTGTCATGTTTGTCTTATTTGCCTTAATAGGAAAAAACACCTCCAGATTTTAAGTGTTTTATTACAGCAGGACATCCTGAACCCTCCTTGCTCCCTATTTACTGTTACACTCTTGGAGGAGGTGATAAGCAGGGAAAAACAAAACAGTAACACCAAATGAAAGTGACACATGCCCAGTGAGACTCACTGCCTCCAGGCCACAGGGGAAAGACCTCTGCACAGGGAGACCCATCAGCAATCCCTAATTGACAGCAGATGTCAACTACAGGTTGGCTGAGCGGGGCAGAAAAGAGCCTGGATACTAACACAGACAAGGGCAAGCTGCTCCCAACACCTGCAAAACACAATAGTCTAGATACTGGTAGTGAGCAATACTCAAGAGCTAGACTTCTTTCAAAGCAGTATCCATGTAAAAGTTTTATATCTATACAAAATCAGGCTTAAGTCATTTGTCATAACCCACCCCCCCTTTTTTTAAAAAAATAAATATTGCTTTAGCTTCAGTATTAGAATCACAGATTCATAGAATCATTAGGGTTGGAACAGCCCTCCAAGATCATCTGGTCCAACCACCCCCTACCACCAAAGTCGCCCCCTAAACCATGTCCCCAGGCACCACGTCCAACCCTTTCTTAAGCACCCCCAGGGGCAGTGATGCCACTAATTCTCAAAGCCACTCCTGGCAGGAGAAACAGCACGCCTAAAGTGCTGACAATGGACAAGGGTCATTTAAAAATACCAGCTATATGGTACAGATACATACAGACCAAACCCTCATACACTAGTCACACTTAGAATATATAATACGTACTTTTCATAGCTAAAGCCACCTACTTAAGCAATAAGTTAAACAAAAGAAGAAATCTAAAGGAGAGACTGGCAACAACAGTACGTTGATTTCCTTGCATTTTTTCAAATTATTAAAACACGATTAGCCCAAAGAGGTTAATATTCTCCAACATGTCACAAATGAAAAGCAGCTTTCATTTTGGCAAAAGACCCCCAGCACACACTGTCAAAGTCATAAAACCAGATGAGAGACTATAAATGATGCCTGAAAAGAATGTCATTTTGTATCACCAGACACTTAAGAAAAATCTCAAAACCCAAAACATGGTTGCAGAGAATTTTCTAAATATATGTATGTAAATGTATATATATTTTTATACACACACACACACGTATTTTTAGGATATCTGTTGCAATCCACCTGTAGGAATTCAGCATGTAGAAACGCTAACACTGCAGTGCCATCCTTCATCTTGTTCTTGCTAACCTTTCTGTGAGCTTCAGATCTTTTCCAGCCTGCAAGTGTTTGTACTACACTGCTGCTGTGGCTTAACGCCGGTAGGTAGCCGAGCACCACACAGCTGCTCTCTTGCTACCCCTCCTCAGCAGGGCAGGGCGAGAAAATGCAATGAGAAAGCTCACGGGCTGCGCAAGGCCAGGCTGGTTCAGCCAGCACACCATTTACAAGATGGCCTGATTCAACCGTCAGGACTGTGCACTAACCCTCTGCATCCTCAGGCTCCCACAGCAGCACAAGGTGTTTCAGTTCCACGCCTTTCAAAGCCCACGCTGCAAAACCCACCATGCCTACAGCATCCTGAAGAACCACTGTTCTTCACACTGAAAGCAACCTTTTTTTTCTTCCTCACAGGTGTGGCTCTCTCTCAGCAGGTGAAGGCCAGTAAGAAGTCAGGGTTTCAGTTCTATCAGATGTACAGAGAGCAAAGTACTCCTCACCGGGAGCTGGCACCTGACCTGCGTGCCATGCCAGGTACGTACTGTTAGCAAGAGTTAACAGCTCCTTTTGGGACAGGAACTCTTCTGGTTCTGCTGTCATTTGTCTCCTGCAGAAGCATATCTTGACATTTTGATAAGGGGAGTGGAAAAGGGGGGAAGGCCTTCTTCATAATCAATAGACCTCAGGTGAAACTCGTGGTTCGAGATGCCCTGACTATTCTAACCCATCACGAGCTACACGAGGCTCTGTAGTTCACCAGCTTGTTTCTCCTACAGCAAGTACAGCTTTTGAAGATGACAGTCCAGGTCAGCTTAGACTTGAAGACTGTTGCATGACAATCCAGAGCGTGACTTTAATTATTTTTTTTAACACTTGCCTTGTTCCTGTAGCAGGCAAAGGAGAAATAAGAACTTTGGGGCTGTTACCTTCCAGCTTGATTAAAAGCGATGAGAAACACCGCCTCACAGGAAGGTGAAGCCTTGTCTTGAGCTTTCTACAATACAATAGTTTCCATACACTTACAGATCTTTATCTGACAGCGACAGTAAGCTAGACCTGCCTAATACACAGCCCATCAAACCACTGCCTTGGCTGGTTACCCTGTGCAGATAAAATAACTATCTGACTGCTTCCTCCAGCTGCCATGAACCTGCCCCTACTGCAGGATATCAGCCTCCTTCTTGAGCTCCTGCTTTCAGATTAGAAATTAAACTTTGTGGTGCTTTATGTCAAAGTATCATCTTTTGTATGTGCCAGAGCCCAAATGCAGTTTATCTTAACACAGGTATGGATTAAACAACGCTGGGAAGGTTAAGCAGACCACGTATCTGCACGAACTTAGAATGGTTGTAAGCATTCTTCAGAGCAGATCCTGGCTTAATCCAATGTTTGTGAAATTGTGGATAGGGGGACCTATATGGTGAGGGGATTACGGTGGTGATATTCCATCCAAACATTCAGGTTAGCTCACTACACGTGTAAATATTCTCTATTTTCAACTAAAAGCAGATAGATCAGCCACCTGCCAAGCTACGACACCTTGTCCCCAGCACCGAAAAGGAGCTGAGGAAGCATCAGCCTCACTGGACCCTCCACCACGGTACTACTACAAGGTAGCTCAGGCCAGGTATGGCCTTGATATTCCCGACCACAAACAGCTGGAGATCGTGCAGAGAACTCATGTGGCCCTAGAACAGAACGCGCACTGAAACACGTTTGGAGCAAATCTCATTTTTCAATTCACAATTTGTTTTAGCCTTTCCAACTGCAGAAACCAAACCAAACAAACAAAACCCCCCAAAGCCTAAATCTACTCTGCACCTGAAATTCTTTATTTTATGTTGGATGCGTAGGCCCAGGAATCTAGCAGTTCATACAAAGAAATCCAATATTGACTATTTTCTTTTTTAGAGCCTCAATTCATGCGGCCTTATTTTAGAAGCTTTTGGAGGTAGCAGTACTGGTAAGGGGAAGAGAATTGATAAACGTGAGTTGTAGCACATTTGCCTTCCCCCTATTTTTGTGTACAATGCTTACAGGAGTTACAGAACCACCAAGGTTGGGGAAACCTCAGTGTGTCTGCATTGAAAGTAGGTTAGGTGCTTCCTTTAAGCCCACATACACAACCTCTCTCATCTAAGTTGAAGAGTACCTTAAATCAGCCCTGCTGTGGATATAGCCAAGAGAAAAGGTGACCCTCTCGCTCAGACTGGCCATCCCCTGATTTTACAGCAAAGAGGGAAACTAAGTGATTTAAATGCTATAGTCCTTCAAAAAAATCTACTATTTCTTTTGCAAAACCAGGACATGGAGTTCTCACACAGTTCATTAGAAATTACAGAGCCTCTTACCATAAAGATTGGCCTGCCATGCCCTCGTAAATCCACAGGCAAGAGGGCAGCACCAGAACCCCAAAAAAAAAAAAAAAAAAAAGGTCACAAAAGTTGTTTTCCTCTGCAAACAAAGCGAAGCCAAAGATCTTTGGGCCCAGCTGTCAGTTATGTGAACTAGGGTGAGAAGTCACAAAAACTACCTGCAATACTTCTAAGAAGGCTAACAATTATTTCGTAAAAGATTAAGTTATTCTTAGAATTAGCAAATGGAGAGATATTTGTGGGTTTGATTACTAGTAAAATAAAAAGGGAGAATGGAAAGCATTAGTTCCTCTTTTGTCTGTTAGAAAGGGACAGTCCCCCTCTCACCCATCCTGCCAGCAAGCTGGCTTTTTGCTTTGACCACCTCACCTTTCAGATTAACCTTTCTTTTAAGAAAAGCAGAATTTAGCATATATGCAGTTTTACAGAGGGGAAGAATTAAGAACAAAAAGCTTGCTTATGATCCGGACTGAATGTCTACGTTTAATCTGGCCATAGAAATTCACCACATTCCTGTAGCTTCACAACCAAGCTTTTTGGTTTGTTAAAGTATCGTTCATGAGAAGCACCAGGGCCTTACACAAGGATTTTGGGCAATAGGGAGCCTACTACATCCCTTCATAAGCTGTTCCTATTTAATTGTATCGTTAGAAAACTGCAACTTACTTCTAGCCTGAACTGATCTAGCTTCAGCTTTCAGCCACGAGAATCCCCTTAATCTTGCTGACAAAGAGCCATCGAACTGACAGATACCTTCGCCCTGCCTAAGTACTTACAGACTTATCAGGTAGCCTCTACCGTCTGTTGATAAACTAAATAGATTGAGCTGCTTAAATCTTCCATTCTAAAGCTGATTATCATGACCTCAAATTAATGTAGATTTTTTCTGAACTCCTAGTTTTTTCCAACACCTTTTTGAGCACACACATCAGAACTGAGATGTAGTATTCCTGTAAAGCTGGAGAGAAAGTAGTAGTATTCACCTCCGTCCTGCTCTATTTCCCTGTCGTGCACTTTCAGCCTTTTTCAAGACTGCTTTGCACAGGTATGGTTAAATTTATCAGCCCTCTGAAGTAAACCTTCCTTCTCTACTTATATTCTAGATGAAAGCTCCTTCTAACACAACAAATTCAGAATGGACCGTGAACAAATGTGTTGGTTTGTTATACAGATTTTTTTTTTACCCCAATTGTACAAGCTCTACATCTAATGGAACATACGAATTCAATGCCTACACTTCACAGAGGAAAAACTGCAGAGAAAAAGATGACGTTGCAATCATGTAATAGTTCCCAAATTTAAAGGTACCTCCTTCTACCGCTATTTCCTTCAATCATCTCACCGCTCACCGTCTATTTAGCCCCATGGCATACTGATGCTTCCTTGTGTATTCGCCTCTTGAGGTACTGGGTGGACACAGCAGAATTTATTTTAAGCAAAATCAAGCGGGCACAAAGGAAGGTCGCTTCAGGCTAGAGGCAGTGAAAGGGCAGAGCTGTAGGCTAGCCGTGGAGGATTTACTAATGTAATAAATCATCCCACACAGTAAAAATTTATTGCCTGCTATAATCTTCAATCTGATTGGTGATCAGCTGGATCCCCAGCTAGTTTTCCCTTCTGTCTTGGATAGAAACATAACCCACCTATGGTCACAAAGTAGCTAGGATAATCAAAATAAATAAATTTTTAAAAAGTAAGATTGTATCCTTTCCTGGTATCCCTGGTCCTCACTGGCACAGCAGGTGCAGGAAAGAAGATGACGCTAGTGACATTGCACGGGGAAGAAGCAAACTAGGTTTTGGAGAAGTAACATCAAGTTCTACTTCCACGTAAGTTTAAAATGAAAGAAAAGCACTAGAATTATACACTAATATTTATGGTGACAATATACAATACACTGGAACTTATGGTGACTTGCTAAAATATAGTGAAGTACCTTTTTTCTTTTTTCCTTTTTCCCCCTCTAACAACTGGCCTCTTCTCTTAAGCTTGGTTCAGGCAACTATTCTTTGGGGGAAAGATTAGCCCCAACACTTTATTTCAAAAGATGGCAGCCACTGATCACTGCTTAATATTAATGAGCAAAATTTGGTGCCGATGGGAGCATCTCTTGAAAATTTGTAAGCACAGAGCTAGTCTGTAAAGCATGCCATGACCTCTCACAGGCAAAGGTGATGTGCTTTGGTCAAAAAATGTTGTGGTTTTGTTTGTTTGTTTTAAATAAATACATTCTGTGTACCTGTATTTGCGCTGTAATCTAGAAATGAGGTATTGTTCCTTTCCTTTTCAAATCATTACGCAATAAAGTATTTCAGGGGGGACTGGATCACACCCTATCAGTACACAGAAGGTTTTCAGCATTCTTTCATGTAATTCCAGCGCAGGTAGGATTAGGCTGTCAACAGCAGCCATATTTGCATTCAAAGCCCCCCGTTTCAGTGACAAATGGATTGATTTGGGCGCATAGCTGTAGAACACCTTGGGCTTTTTCCCAAGGAAAGGTGATACACGAGAATTATCGGTCGTCAGGTTGTTTATTCTCATGATTTCTTCCCATTCATTCACTCCCTCTCATCGCAGCGATAGGTGTGCTGCAGACACCAATCACATTTCATATCCTTCCTCTAGATGTACACACACTATCTTGATTATTACTAAAAGCAGTTTTAACACTTGATTTTGAACGCAGGGAAGTCCTTCTCACAACCTCACAGTATTAAAATGAAGAAGCTTCCAAAAGCACATTCTGTGTGCTGTTCTCATAGCGCTCTACGTTTGCATGTGGTACTTCCAAAACCTGCCATGAAAAGCCCACCTTGGAGGGATTCTCCTGAAACAAATTCAAACTTCTGAGGAATTTGGTCACAACAGATTCACTCTAAGGATGAAAGTCCATAGCAAGAGTCAAAGCTGCTTAGAATTTTGTATCCCATTTAGCCTCTAATCCCATAGCATACAAATAAATGGACATAAAAGAGCTAGTGAAGAAGAAGAGGAGAGTATGGAAGAATGGCAAATGCTAGTGCGTACACATTGCATTTGCTTCTCTTCAGTTTTGTTCTAATATCAAAACTAGAGCAGGTTTCAAGAGAACAGATGAGTCTGAAGCCTAAGAAGGGAATGGTTAAGTGCCTAGAGAACAGAGACCATGTTTAGGAAATGGATTTAAAGAAGAATAAGATTTACCTTTCAGTATGTGTGTCATTTTTGCAGTTCAACAATTACAATTAGTTTCACTTTCCAGCTCCAAGACACTAAGATAATATTAACAAAGCGCAAAGAACTTTTTTTTTTTTACCTTTTTTTTTTAAATGAACTGCTTTCACTAGAAAACTGTTCTGTGCACATCTTTCCTGTATGCTCTACTATCAGCTTTGATGCCCCCTTCCTCCACATCAACTAATTATTCTCTACCTCCTTCAAATTTCTCCTTAAAATAGCTGTCAGCATGCCATTTTTCAACATTAATAGACAGACTTTTGTCTTCACAACATACACTGCTCATAGCTTTGTCTGAAGTACATTTGAAGGTCTCTCAAATACAGACCACCTCTAATTTTTAGAGCTACCACTTTAATGCGTTTTACGCTATTTAAACATGTAAGTTACACACCTCTTCAGAGTTTTCCCAAACATATACTTATTAAAAAGGCATTAAAAAAATCCAAGAAGCCTCACATTCAGCATAAACTGCCAGGAAAGGCAGAAAGCTTCACCATAGTTTTGTTTTGTCAAAAAACTCCAAGAACAGTCAGGGTAATGACAGGTACCTTGAAAGCTGGAAACATAATGACAGCTGCAAAATAAAACTTGCAGCATTCCCTCATTTCAGAGATGCAGCCAAGAAGATTTTTTTTTTTCTGGTGAACAAGAAACCCTGAAATACGTGAAGCTGCATTACGCCTTTCAGAGCCTAAATACCTACAAAGCTGGCTAACGTGCACACAAAGTGTGCTGTAGGTTTTGATATTAGCTGGAGAAAACTTACACTAAGCACAGAATGTACAAAAAATCTATACAAAAATACAGCTATGCGCAGCTCACCGTAATTCCAGGAGCTTAAACACTTTTTCTCCAATTTCTCCTTATGCTTTTGAATTGCCATGCTTAGTATACTTGCTCAGGCTTCTCTAAGTCAGGTTTTCTCTAAGAAAACCAAAAAACAAAATGGAAGCATGAAACACAGAACACAACTGTGGACTTAAGAGACCTTGAAGAGAAAATCTGAAGACTTTTTACAAACATTAATTCACTCTCAATAACTGCAAGAAGATGTTTATGAACTAGTGGGATGCACACTGACAACAGGCAGGGAGACAGGCAGAAAGCTGCTTGGGAAAGAAGGGTAAGGTAACGAATAAAACCTTCCAAGCCAAAAGATCAGCTCAGTCATCCTCTGTGTGTGAGCAGACAACTCTTTCTCCTCGCATTCTTCTCTTCCTGTTTTTTCCTTACACAGATGTTTAGAGGTACTGAAGAAGTGTGAAAACCTAAGATTAACTTCTGAAAACACCATGTAACCTGTATCAGGTTACATTCCCATGTAACACCTCGAAAAATCATTACGTCCTGCTTCCTCAGAATTTAAAAAAAAAAAAGGTGCTGTATCCAAACATGCCTGTCTGTGGTGGGTAGACAGCACCAAGCTCACCCTGCCATGCAAGACAAGCAAAAGTTTGTGTTTAGCAGAGCTCTGAGGCTACACCCTGCATATTATGACTTACTAGCCTGGGCCCGGTCCATGAAAATGTAATCGTATGGCCTTGCCTTAGCTGTCAGAGCAGGAAGCACAAGTCAGTATCAGTAAGTGTGGGCTCATGTAGACATGTACTGACTCCCGATGCACAGAACTACTGAGCTAGCAAAGTAAAGCACTTTCATCTCCATCACAGGATGCATTAGATATAACCGGTGAACAAAGCACGGAAGCCTTCTACTGCCAAAGCCATGGTCTACACAATCATCGCTCTCCTTGGAGAAAGGTGAGAGCCTCTTGATTGCTCTTCTTCTTCAAGGCTTTGAACTTTCTCAAAGGCACGTTATGGATTCAGACGTGGGGCAGTCGGGGAGGGCAAATTGCCAGCAGTCCTCTCTCCAGTCATCTCCAAAATAATCTTTCATCTGGGAACCTGACCCAAAGGCTGACCCAGCATATTCTGAGTGGCATCAATTTACTCTCTCAGCACCGCTTGTTATTGCCAGCCCATTATTCCTGATACCCAGCACTCCACCCTCTTTCACACTTACTACATATTTTTGCCCTTTTTGTTTCTACCTTTGATTTTTTTTTTTTGCTTCTCCTCGTTATGACTAGGTCTGACTTCACTGATCCTGAACCCATGCTCATTTTAATGATATTCTCATTTTAAATACCATTTCCGCTGCTTTATCCTTGCCTGTCCTAGAATTTGCAGTCGAAAAGGAAACCAGTCTGGAAATGAGGTTACTGCACCTTTTCCCCCCTCTCTCTTTTTCCCTGCTGCTTTTAAGCCATGCCATTCCTCCAGCCGAGCTCATCCCACACCTGCAACTTCAGCCTTTTTTCCTCCTACTTTTGACTCACTCCTCGAGCCTTTTCTTGTGTCCATTTCTTTCTCCACAGTAGAACACAAATATTCGTTCCATGAAAAAAACAGAAAAAAAAAAAAGAACAACACAGAACATCTGTCCAAATCCTCTCTTATCACCCCATTCCTCGCATCTCCTTTCCTGTTTTTATGCTCAACTTCTTTCTCCTCTTGCTCCGACAGAGCAGCTGGACAGCCAACCAGTATTTCCCGTTTGGAAGCCTACCTCTGATCCCTTGTTTCTCTTAACTGCACTGCTTCTCTTTCTATCCTTCTTTTACCTTTAAACTCATTATGAGCTGTTTAATGACAAATTACACTTGCAATTTGTCTCTAGCTCCAGCCTGAACTCCCTTCAGCTGTCCCTTGCAATCCAAAGCAACTGCTTTCATTAAAATGTCTAAAAACCTTTTAGTATTGCAATGTCACCAAATCTATCCTCCATAACTCTCATGTGTCTTTCATAAAAAAACTAATTTCTCCTTTTGAAGCATTCTCCTTTTCTGGTTTCCGTGATTGTCCTCTCCTGCTTCCCTTCCTCCCTGTATAAACTCTCTCACAGGTCACTGAAAGCCTCCTTACTGCAACTTCACCTTCTGTTCTGGCTCCTTTGAGCTACAACTTGTGCCCATTCCTTCTGTCTGGGAATCCCCTGAATCACACACTCAGCTCCTTAGGACACAGGTCTCAAACAGAGTAGATTTATGTCTAAACAAAAATCTCAGCCTATCTTTCTGACACCTCTTGTCACCGAGTAGCTGTCAGCTTCAGCTCCATACAGCTACAGCAGAACTTAAGATTTCACCTCTCCCATCCTCTTGTCTCCACTTTCTTGATCGCTGTGGACAGCAGCAGCATCTCACCCATCATCCCGATATGAAATACTTCGTCATCTTTGACAATGGCTTTTCTCTCGATCCATTTACTCAGGCTATGTCTGTATCTAAATGATTTTTCCTGTCTCGTATCCTTAGGACAGTCTTCGCTCAAGATCTCCAGAGCTAAAGGTCTGTCCTTTGTCTCACAGTAGTTACTAAGATTTTTTTTCGCAACAAACACTATCCTGCTTGTTCACCCTGTTTCAAAAGTTATTTTTTCTGTTTTGCCAAAATGACCTACCATTACTCTCTCTACAGCCTTCTGTGCACAAGCCTCTATTACAACTTCAAACACTAGAAACAGCTCGGCTTTGCTTTTCAGGTTCCTCTGTCTTAGCTGTGCTATATTGTCTACATCCTACTTGCTTTCACTTCACTTGCTCACCTTTCTAGATGGTCAGTGTTCATTTACTAAGCTTCTAACAAGTCCGTATGTGCATTCAGGCCAGCTTCCACCCTTGAGTAAGGACACCTTCCAAGCACTTGCAGCACTACCTCACTGCTCTCTGAACATCACCTGAAAGCTTTTCTTGCACCATTCTCAGAAAACCATGGTACTAGCAGACAAAGTCTGTCTATCATGCTGAGCAACCGTGGTGTTTTTTTTTTGTTTGTCAATATTAAAACTCCTGCTGTGTCATGTATTTAAGAAAATAGTTCTCTGTGGCACAATGATTTCACAACACACAGACACATGCACACGCCCCTCTCCCCTGTGCCCGTACCCTGCACAGCAGTGACTAGTCCTTGGTGGGGCTCCTACACATTCGGATCCTGCAAACAACAACGCTCCCTTCCTAATGAGGGCAGTAACAGATGAATTACTTACATTCATCCAGCTCATTGTCCTCCAGCTGACTCCATTATCAGCCCCAAACAAACAAGTTTTGGCTCTGTCAATGCTTGCTGTGGTGGCGTGGCTCCAACAAAGTTTTCTGATCTAAATCACCAGCAGCATCCTATCTCTAAGGGGCCTAACTAAGAGCAGCTTCAAGAATTACTGGAGAGGTTAACTGTCACCTGATAACCTGCCTGACCTGCGCAAGCGGCCAGCCCAGAGGTGGCCTCTCCTAAAGGAGAGAATACCCATCAGAGAATACCCATCATTCAAGGATGAACGCACGTGATGACTTACACTTCTGTAAATTCCCACTTCCTCCGTTCTGACCATTTCAACCCACAAGAATGACAAGCTAAAGCCACCTTCTTCTACCACAGGGGCGTTTCAGTCCATCCTGTTTTGCCTTGGTAGACAAGATTCAAGAAACTTGTCAACAAATATTACTTCCATGATGTTAGCGCTGTCCAAACCAAATAAAACTTTAAAATCCCAGAGTCTCTGCCCCTCCTGTGTCTAGCCCCACAGTAGAAGGAAGAGGAAGAATGACTGGACAGAAGACATCAAAGGCTGTGTATTAGGAAAAAAAAAATACATATAAACAAAAGAAAGAAAAGAGCACAGCAAAGATCCCCTCACAGACTCAAACCCCACAAACACTTGTCCTTTGCCAGTCATTCTTACATCTCGATGTTTCTTCACCAGACATTCTTCTCTCTCTTGTGCTGAACACCTGCTCCAAGAGAACGGAAAGGGAAGCAAGCCTAAACCCCTTGTGTGCTGTACGCGGCTCTGTCACAATACAACTGCTTCCGTTTTACAGACGATTCAGGAGGAGCCTGGGGACTACGTGAAACTGCACTAGAAATAAATTGGTACCAGCAGCTGTACAGGACCTAGACCTTCTGCCTTGGAGTTCTTTGCTACTTCTGGCTTACACTCCTTGGGATCTGGGAAAACCACGTCTTTTCTTCCCCAGACACCACGCTATTTGTATATACACGATCACCAACACCAAAAATCAGTGCGACCAAACAATTCTGAAGTCTTTTTGCTGTCAGGAATGCAGGGAGAAAGATATGCTGGGCTGTATTATTAATATAACATAGTGAATGAAACACGAAAGGAAATTGCTGAACAATAATCGTGGCATTTCAGAAGTAAGGAAGACATCTCTATTTCTCTTTAGTATAAGACCACAAGCAATCAGAAAGCTCACTTCAACAACATCAGTGGCTTTCATTATAACTTTTAATAAGCCACACAACAAGTTACAACACAACCAATCCCTTAAAATCATCAACAATCAATCTCAGAGAGTAGACAGAGAAAAAAAAAGAAATGAGAGAAGTGACGCATGCACTAGTTGGTTTTCCTCTGCCCCATATCTGTCTTAAGTAACTGCAGGATTCCATCTTCAATCTGAGTCAGCTTAGACAGATGCACAGCACTATGATGGAAATTGGATCACTTTCCCAAACAGGGTCTCTCTGTCACCCAGAAAGAGAACCATCAAAGGCTTCTCGCTACAGACTTGCTGAGAGATCTGTCAAACACCCTTACTGTTTCACTACAGCATTAGCCACAGGTCTTTTGGCACATGAATTACTAGCTTCACCTGGCACCCTGCACCATAAACTCCTGAATCAGCTTCTTCAAGGGCAAGCCAAAGAGATTCTCCACCAAGCTGAACTTGGAAGACAAGAGACATTCAGTAACTTGACATTCATCCATATCCAATAGAAACTGACAATCTTTTTTGTTAGTTATTCTAAAATTACTCTTAATAACAAGTTGTCATGGCACTCATATAACCTTATGGTGGAGTTAACTCTAAGAAATACTCATATCTATACACTACTTTTACTGCAAATGATCTTTCCTAGTGACGCACATAGTGTTAGACGTCTGAACTTTCACTGGGACCACCAGAAATTTAAGCTTTCTGCCAACAGACTGAATGGATCACTCTAGTGATCCATAACTTAAACAAAACACTTTTAACCATGTTTCCTATAGGATTTTCCACTGTTCCCATCTCATATACCTCAGGCCTGGCTAAATGGCCAACATCTTTTGCTGCAAAGGCAAAACGGAACCTGATAATGCCCTAGTTTTTAGTTACCTAGGAACAGAAGGCCCATTTCTTGGAAATCACTCCATTTCTCAATGACAACTTGTGTAGTCCTTCTTTAAGCATGGAAACCTGTATTTCATCTATAAACTCTAATCCACATGCAGAGGCAGATCTACAAGGAAGCACACGTGTTTCTGTATCAATCAAAATTAGATACACATTATTTCACTTTCAGCCTTGACAACAGGGCTTGGGGTACACTGTTGTAGACATGTCATTTCCCTCTCTCTCTCTCAAGTCCCAAGAGAAGTTACAAGTAGAAGGAACGTCAGAGCCAGATCTCCAGTGGCAGTGGTGGCAGTGGACAGAAAGCCACACATGCTTTCCTCACTGGCATTCAAAAGACATGCCTCAAACTAAAGGAGGACTAAGCTCTTCAAAATAACTCTTACACAAATACTGGGAGAAATATCACCTGAACATATGATATGCGTCTGAACACAAGATATGTGCCACCTAAGAAAACAGAGCTTTTGAAGAAGTCATTTACAGAACATAAGTTTTAGATCCATATTCAAAAACCTCAAAATCCTGATTCAAACCATAGAATGTCTGTGACCAGAGAGCATTCCCATTACCCTGCTTTTGTTACCCAGAGCGTGGGTTGATGAACAGACATAGACTCTAGCCTCACAGTTGCACAGTTGTTTTCTGAAAGCTGACCTACAATTCTTGCTAAATTTCTGGGCACAATCACACACAAGATTTCATTCTTCCTCCACCACCAGTCCTTAAGATGCGTTATCTGAGGCCACAACCAGGAGAGACTCCACTTCCCTTGCAGAAGCTATCCACGGAAAAATAAATGGCGTCAGGTATCGCATCTGATAGGGAATTTAAACACCTGAGCGCAAATGTGTCAAACCCACTGTCATTTCTCATCCTGAAGAAAACCCCCATTGGGACCTCTGCTCTTTACTCTTATCCTCAGCATAAAATAAGAACGGTGAGGAAAAGTTTCTCTCCAGGACAGAGACATTTTTGTATCCTGCAAATTCTCAGGCTGTTCACTCACCAAGCTCTACCTGAATATTACATCTGCTTAAGAACCAGCATCTCTGGAAGACCTTATTAGCCTACAGGGAAGAGAAATAAAGTATTACAGTATTCATCCCTCTCTTTTGCCCACTTCAAAACATAAAACAAACAAAAAGAACCCAAATCATCAACTAAGGTAAGGTGACCTAAATCTGCTGACCTCTTCACTTCTTCCTTTTGGGGCACACCATTACCATTTTCCCCTCTCAGCCCTTCCCAATGTTCCCCACCACCACAAAAAGGTGAAAGATGAAGGCAATTAAAAAAAATAATGGTTTACTCTTAAGTTTTTCTTTGGTATGTTTTTAAAGGAGACAGACATCACCATCCACAAACCACTGGCAAACAAAAAATTAAAGAAATCAAATAAACTCCCTATGCTTACATTAACCAGCTGCTTGCTTTCTCTTCTTTCACAATCTTCTCATAAATAATTTTAGTTCTCTTCCTTGTTTTTCATACAGTACAATGCTGTATGCTACATCTTTCTTTTCCTCCCCTATAGAAGTGTTCCCTATCATCTCCCATCCTCCTTAACTTCTTATTTCTCCATGAGGAATGATAAAATCATCAAGATACTTTTCTGAAGAAAAAAAAATACTGAAAGCAGAGCTAATCAGCATCCTTTTAATTTTGTTCTGATGTTACCAGGGCATTTAACAGAAAACTTTCCATCAGATATTCACGTGGGAAGTCAAAACAGGAAAAATACTGGAAACAATCATCCAATATATAAAAAACCCTCTAGTTTGCACGTACAATCTTCAAGTAAAACGGTCACATTTAGGGCTGCACAACTATCATACAGAAAATCTCAAATTTTAACGCAACATCAGAAAAACAGAATATTTTATGTAACATTCTTAATGCTAAAAAATAACGAAAGTCTGGTTACTGACAAGATTATCTAAGACAAAACACACACATCATCAGACTGAAACCTCAATAATGCAAACCCACTGAACTGAGAAACTGAAGTTGACTATGACACCAAGTACCCAGATTTAGATCTAAATCCCACAGGTCATATTTAACCCTGCTGTAGTTAGTAAAGATACGCAGGATATCTTTTGCTCCTTAACAGCCCGTGTCTGCCTAGAAATACTCCCAGCACTTAATCCCTGCGCATTTGCTAAACTGATTTGATACACAAATAAACAAGAGTTCCGTAGGTAAGAAAAAACTCACATTCTTCTATTTTCTTAAATGCTGTATGAAGTCAAACATATGCCTCCAAAATTCATCTAAAACAGTTATAGGTTATTACTGGTAATAAAATGCCACAGTATCTATTCCAAGCATGCAGTTATGGTGACTTTTCACAGGACACAAATTGTCAAATAAATATAGACTCGTTTTGTTATGCACGCTATCGATAAGAAAATCTTCAATTCTTCAAATATGCCATTCAACTTTTTAAATTTCAATATAAATTCCAAATGCTTCTCCTATTCTGATAACCCCTCTTCTAGCTAAGCTGGTTGGTTGGTAGTGATTTCTCAGATAAGTTACACAATACTGTTTCAGCTTCCTGATTAGATAAGCAGATAAAGTGTTTTTTTTTTTTTTTTTTTTTTCTTCCTGGCACACACATTTATGCATAAAATTTTTCATTTTCTGTGAACACTTGCGACTTTGTAATCCCCTCTCCACAAATCTACGTGCCAGTAAAAGTCAACCATGGACAAACTGCATCACTAAAGGAAAACGCAAAGTAAGTATTAGCATGCAAAAAGCAATTCTGTCTACAAAACTGAACAAACGTTCAGGAAATTTCTCTCCCTCTGTGCTGCCTATATACACACACTGTAGAATAAAAGAAAGCAGCAAGCAATCTTTCTATGGCATTACTTCTTCCCTACAGATGGGGCATAGGGTGCACGCGGCCTCAGGCATCTCTTGTGTTACAGAAAGGAACAGCACGGCCGGACCGTGACCCCTTGGCCCAGGGATATGCTAAGAGGTACCCACCACATTGGCAGGAGGGTTTGGGATCCCATTTCCCTGCTGCCCCTGGAGAACACCATCTCCTGAGTCCCACCTGGGCTGCCAGGAGGAGGAAGAGCAGCCTGTCACTTTAATACACATAGGATATGACCAGAAAGGAGGCAGCGACATAGGGATGAAGCTGGATGGAAGCACTTTTTGACACCTGGTTGTACCAAACCCAAACAAGGCACCTTGTCATGGTACGGAACAGATCACCGCCTTCCCACCCCTTCCCCACACCATCCTCCCTATGAACGGCTTCACTCATCCAAACGCGCCCCTTGCCTAACTGTTTTTAAGTGAAAGGCCGGGCAAATCTGGTCATATTGATCAAAGTTGACAAAACCCAGACAAATACTACAAGAAGCAAGTGTAGCAAGATCAGATTTTCCACTGTCTTTATTGAACAGGGCTGTAATTTTTAATACTTACAGTCCTGCCCATCTGTCACCCCAGTTACCTTATACACATAAAGCCTGATTTTTGTAAGACACCGCTCGCTTACAATCCCCCGGCACCACAAATGGCATAAGAATCTCTACACAATTACCTAAGAGTGTGAAGCAAAAATAAGTTGGGTTTGGTATTAAGACCTACCACAACTCCAATCCTTGTCTATTAACAAAGCAAATAAAAAGAGTCAACATCTCACGCAACAGATGTGCGCAAGATCCGAATAAGAGCACAAGCGTCTCTGCAAGTATGTCAGCAATGTTTTCTGTAAACCAATCTAACCCTTCAGATTTTTCCCCACCTTTACTCTTAAGGATAGCAAGGCTCGAGGAAGATTTACAGTGGGCGTTCAGACACACGGGTGGGTGTGGTGAAAGCACCTGTATTAACAGACTGCTTAAGTGAATACAGTAGAAATATTTTGACACACGCTAATTTATTCAAACTTTGTGGAAGTTCTTCCTAAGTGATCCCAAGCAAGTTACCACTTGGAAACAAAACAATTCCTAAAGCTTTTTGTTTTCTAAATACGACAGTCATTTTTGTTAGTTTCTTGTTTTTCCTTTAAACTGTACTGCAACGCAAGCACCATAAAAGCTAATAAGCAGTTCACACCTGTCACAATCAAAGCAGTAACGACGTTACACTTTGTTTGGAAATACTTTTTCTGGAGAGCACGCTTAAATAGATCTCCCTTGATGGAGTCTCAAAACTCCCCAAAAGCAAACAAGGAGAGACTACAGCTCACAGCCTAGACTGATTCGTTCTAGGAAACGATTTGCATATTAGGTATGACTAAGGAGTAGTGATGCTCTTCAATCTTTATGTCTCAAATAACTCCACAATGAGAATTTGTGCTGAAGGACTTCTAGGCACAAAATATTTAACCTCAACAAATTACGCTCCTTATGAAGGCCAAGCTCTAGTAGCAAGATTTTTGTTCAATTGCTTTAGAATCAAGTGTATGCTCATCGCTACAGACGGACTCACAGACTGTTTGAGCCCTGAACGTATACCTATAAATAAACTACGTTAGAATCCCAGTTCTGTCTCTAACTTATTTTTCAGCTGCAAAATAGAGTTCAGGCATGTAAGAGTCAAGATGGGAACACAACCGAGCTTGGCATCTCTACGGAGGTCTTTCAAAGTGGAGGTTTTATGCTGCTTTTAATATATTTTTATTTAATGTGCGCTCCACTCCAATTTTGTAGTTTATCACACAGATCTACGTTACTGATTCATTCATTCTTTTTTCAAGGGCTCGTTTATAAGACCTAATATTCATTTGAGCTGCCAAGATGCTCAAAATTAAACGCCTGTAATGACAACAATAATATGATGAGAAGCTTAACATCATTTCAGAATATGTATTATGACATTACAGGTAATAGTGGGATTTCTCTCAGCACCCATAAGTCACAGAGAAGTTTCACTATGATGGGATCACTTGTTACGAACCGATTTCACAAGTGTTACTCGCGATGGGAAGGTTAGAAGTGCATAACACTGTTCTTAACAGAACAGAAACAAATAGAAAGCTACATGAAAATATGTCCCAAACCAATTCACTAGCTGCATTAGGTGTTACTCCAGTACTGTGTTAAGGACGCACATCACAAACAGAATGTGTCAAATGGGTTTGCCTACGCTCACCAGTGAAGTTTCTCCCTCAGCAACTGACAGAACTATGTCAAGTATGGCATATTAGCAAATACTATTAGCCTGGAATTTGCCTGTTCGTATTTACGGTACCAGAAAACCTTATGACCCAAATGACCTTTTATATTTGTTTTTGCATAATACACATGACTTAGCCTGGCATAAGGTAGTATTACATGTTGGCCGCTTCAGTTGACTGTAAATCACACTCGGCTGTGAGAATGAAAGAATAAAACATGATTTAACGTAAAGTGAATGAACTTAAAGATCACAAGAGACTATTTCAGTGAATAAAAACATTTTTTTTGCGTGAGCCAGCGATGATAATATAAGGCCTAAAGTTGATTCCCGGGTTTATATGCTCATCTTCAGAGAGAAGCGAGTGAATTGTTGCACCAAGAAGGGCCAGAGTCCTCAAAAAAAATCCAATATGGCCACTGACGTGTGGTTGTCTTTTGACTTAAAATCACCTTATCTCTTAGCATGCCTGCCAACTGCATGCATACACCTGTTATGCTCACACTTGGGGAGAAGCTGACACGGTGACAGTCACCTGCGTGCATCCAGCCCCGAAACGTCCAGGGCAGAGCGCTCTGCGTGCCACCAGCCTGCCCTGCCAAGGCCAAACCACAGCCACCGAGACCCAACAGACAGGTAGAGAGGTGTGCCAGCACTATCCACTTACCTTCTTTATTAAGCCTCATAACCTCCCTGCTCTTTCCACCCTCCTTTCCAGCCTCTTCTAGCTCTACACCTGCAGAAGAGAAGCAGAGTCAGGCAGGCCCGAGGTGTGCAGTTATTGTTCGGCGGGGGGGAGGCGGCAGCGAAAGGGGGGGGGGGGGGGGGGGGGGGTGGTGGGGGGGGAATCCCCCCCCCCCCCCCCGGGGGCCCCCCCGCCCCCCCCCCCCCCCCCCAGGGCATCCTCCTCCCCCTTTATCTCCCCCCCTAAAATTCCCGGGGGGGGGGGGTTAGGCAGCGGGGCACGGAGCACGCCAGCGCCTCCCGCACACATGGCACCGGGGGCTCGGCGCGTCAGCTGAGCGCCCGGGGGGGCGGCACCTCCCGCAGCACGGCCCGGCCCGGCCCGGCAGGCGAGGAGGAGGAGGAGGAAGGAGGAGGAAGGAAAGGGGGGGGGGGTGTCGGCCCTGCCGGCCCCCTCCCCCGGCCCCCCCCGGCCCCTGCCCCGCCGCCGGGGGAGGGGAGCGGCGTGCGCGGAGCCGCGGGGCCGGTCCCTGCCCTTACTGTGCGGGGGGGCGGCGCCGTGAGCGTGCGGGGGGGCGGCCTCCCGCACCCAGGCGGCCCAGGGCTGGCCCAGGAACGCCTCGGGACTGGGCACGGGCCGCTCCAGGGCCGCCATGGCGCCGCGCCTGCTCCTGCCCTCCTTGTTGCTTTTCCCGTTTCCTTCGGCGGCGGCGGCGGCGGCGAGCGAACGAGCGAGACACGGGATTCGAGAACGCCGCACGTCATCCTCGGGACGTTCCGCCGCCCACACGGGGGTAGTGTCAGCCCCTGCTCCCTATCAGATCGGGCTCCCCGCCGCACAGCGCGCATGCCCGCGGCCCCCCCGCGCCTGCGCTCCGCTCCCCGCAGCCGCCGCCACAGCCGCCGCCGCCGGGGCCCTGCCGCCGGCCCCCGCTTCGCCCCGCAGTAAGTCCCCGGGACGCGATTTCGGGAGCCCGGCACCCCCCCTCCACACACACACGCGCACCCCGGGGTGTCCCGGTCGGCGTCCTCCAGCTGCGCCGCCGCGGATCGCCGCCCGCCACAGCCATTTTGTTGTCCGAGCGGCGTGTGGAGGAAGAGGGGGTCCGCGGCGAGCCCCGAAATAACGGCGGGGGGCTTCACCTCACGGCGAGCCGCCTGCTGGCGGACGGGGTCTGCACTCAGTGCTAGGTCTGTGGCGCTTTGGTGTCACTGCTTCGTTGAGGTAAGGGTAGCAAACCCCGTGGAAACTCTTTAACTGAGTGTATCTCATGTAAGGAGTTACAGCATAAACCTTTTGCCCACGAAGCCACACACACACGCTGGTGAAGCACCTGGTTGCGTGCAGACAGCCTCACGACTCCATACACGGTGTACTTTATTCAGCTGCTCGGTGCTGAAGAGCGAAGCCTCCAGCTCAGCAGCCGCCTCTCGGTGATGGTGTGGCCTTCCAGGGGTCCCTTCCCCGTCCTGCCTCTCCCCCCAGCCCCTCCTTCAAGACCCTTTGTCACCACTCACTTCTTGCTGCCCCAGTCCTTTGTGGGACAGTGCATGCCATTAATCTAGGCTAAAAAATAAAATAACACCTAGGGCAGGGCTAAGGGTTGGAGCAGTGCCCAGAGGGGCACTACAAGAGTTGCTCAAGTCAGCAAAGCGACCTGGAGATGGGCACACGGCACTGCAGCCTAAAATGGATTTAAGTGAATTTCTTACAATTTCATGGAGATCGGGCTCTTTACAGCACTAAAGTGGATAAATAATTGGGGCAAAGGACAAACACTATTTGCCTCATATACACTGTCAACAGATGCTGTATTAAATACAGACAGCATTCACACTCCACCCCTTCCAAAAAGTAGCTGGAGTATACAAGCTCCATCTTTAATATCTGGAGGCAAGCCTAAAATCTTTCATACCATATGGCCTGGCCAGAGTGCCTCCAGTCATGTAACACTAGCTACAAGAAACTACAGGAACACAATTAAAACAATCAAAGCATCAGAAAGCTCGCCAAAGTACGCCTCAAAAGAAAATCAGTCAGTCGCGGCAGGCTTGTTAGCAACCAACGTGAAGCAGCCACAGGATGTGTAACCTTAGATATACCACACGTGCAACTTCCAGAAGCAGGAAGAGCAGTCTTGCTATGATACAAAGCCCTGGCGAGACTTACCTTGAATATTAAGTACAATTCTAGTCAACACTTTAAGTTAGTCTTCCTATAAAACAGTGTGGAAAAGGATATCAGAGAGATCAGAGGAATTAAAAGTCTACAGTATGAGAAGAGCTTGACTTAGTCTAGAAAAAAATAGCTGGAAATGGATATGATCGATGCTTTTAATTATGAGAAGACAATCATCAATGGGGAAGAAAAAAATAAAGAACAAATAGACATAAATTGCTTAGGCTAAGGTTGAAAATTAGAAGGTTTCCGGTAATGAATGAGCTATATAATAGCTGCATGCAAAAACGGGAGACTGGACTTGACAACTCAGGATAAAAATAATCCCGTGTTTCAATTTTTATTAAACCATCATTACAATACTAGAATATTTCCTGTTTTTTTTTCTTAATACTTTCAAAGCCCCCACTATTTCTGTTCCTGGCAACAAAAACAGGCACCTATTTCAAAATTAAATACCTCACGCTCCTGATTTCAATAGCATATTACAACAAACAAAAAACCTTAAACCATGCTCACTGCAAATAAAACTTTAGTCAGGAATAGCGCGATGGAATTCCTTAGGCGGAATACTAAATGTCATGAAGTTAATGGTCAACCATGTTTGGCATTTGTGCTCAAACTGACTGCAAGATAGTTGAGCGAAAATTCTTGACGACAGCCTAATAGTCTGGTAATTAAAGAAGTTGCACTGCACAGCCTTATGCCATAATGCTTCTGTGATTACCGAAGCTAACGTATCTGGAGAGAAGATTCAGAAGGAAGACGCGAGCACCCAGGAAATCCCCATCAGTGAAAACCAACATAAGATTTTAGGGAAGTACATATGGCCAAACATCTAACTAATATTAAACACTGCCACAGGATACACAAGCAATAAAGCAATTCCTAACCACACAACTGAGAAAAAGGGGAGGGGGGAGGGGGAAACTATTTAATACAAGCTGCCACAAAACAAGCAAAAAAGTGAAGAAACTTTCCAACTTTAACACATGGCACTAATCTACATGCTGCTTACCATGACACACTGCAGATCTACAGTCTAGGCTCTAACAGAAACAGACCATATGAAAGAAAATTAGCATAAAATCAAAGATGCAAGATGTACCAATTCCTTCCTAAAAAGAAACAATCCAGTGACTTACAGTTTGAGAGAAACGTTTCCAAAGCCCTCCCAAAGGAATTCTTCCTCCTCCCTACCATATGTATTCAAGAGCAACATTATCATTAAACAAATGGTTCCACAATCATCAGAACGGATATGCTCAACTTTCCAGTGATCACCATCTTTTCTTTGATATGTGCAAGCTCTGCTTTGTTTATGTCCTCACTACCTGTGTGATCTGCACCAAGGAATAAACCCCATCCCATTGGCTTGTAGGGTGCAAGCCCTGAAGCCACAGAAAAGCAGCCTCCTTTCTGCACCAGGGTTCCTCCTGAATGCTGTTTCACTCCAGATTGGAGCCAGACCAGTGTGTGTAGCATGGACGGCTGTATGTTTTGCTCCAGAGCCCTACAGTGAGACAGGACGATGGGCGACCTGGTAGTTCAGAAGCTTCTGCTGTGCTGAATGTGACTGGCTGCAGCTTTACAGCAAAAGGGGCATTCAGATGGGTTCTTCTTCTTCCCGGCATCTGCTTTCACAGCATTTGTAGAAGAACAATGTTATTTAAGACTCTTCTTTCAAATTTGCTGGTATCAGTCGAAGGGATCCAAAAGTTATAGATGGAGAGGAAAAAAGGGAGGGAAAGGCACAAACATTATAATCACGGAAGACTTACTTCCACAGGAAATGAGTAAAGAAAACGCACATGAAAGTGCAGATGAAACATCCTTTATGTTTCTTTTCCACCTGCACACACCAAGTTTAATTATTTTATAACCTTGAACAAGTCACTCTGCCACAACAAAATAGTTCAGTCAGTCAGGAAAGGTGCTTCTTTCCTTCCCCAGTCCCTCTGGATTTTTTTTGTTTGTTTGTTTCAAATGCAAAGTAGGGGCTTCCTCTTACTATGTGTTTTTCAGAATTTAATATAATGCAACCTTGATCTTGGTGGCAGCTTCTAAATACTACACTGATCTAATCATTACACAGAATTAAAAAAACGTTAAGCAAATTAAGGTGTTTAAGTAATAAGCAGCAAAATACAGATGAAACTTAACTCTAATCTTTTTAATCCATATATTACTGGTCTTTAATAAGACAATCTCCAAATGCAAGCTTTCCACTAAGCAAGCAAGAGATAAAAATCATATGTTCCTACGTACACTTAGTAGAATTAAAGACTTGGGCTTTGTAAAATCACAGGGAAAGTTACAGCATTTAGAAGAAATGCAAAGTTGTGTCCTGGCCTTTGGTTTGTATGGAGATCAATTCAACATTTCTATAATTTTCAGGATCTGAATGCTGAGAGATAACAAAACGAAACAGCAGTTCTCACATGTTGCTGTCAGGAACATCACATGTAATCACCGTGTACAAATAAATAATGACATGATTGCATTTCAACTCCACTGTCATCTACTGAGAAAATACCATGAGGTCGCTGAAGCTGCATGTGCAGTCACAACAACAACAACAACAATTTGTGAACCTCTGCTTTAAATCATGTATACCTGACAATAAGTGCACCAGATGGCTTTAAACTGGCTACAAAAGTATTACAAAAAACAGCTGGGTAAGGTTTCAGTATCATAACAAGATTATAAACATATGATGTTCTTGTGACAAAATCATTATCATTTAAGCAGCTTGGCAAGATTCATTAGTACTTTTTAGAATCCTATTTTACAATGGATTTTCCACAATCGTGGTTTTGTCTTATAGAACAGGAATTATTACATAGCAGACAGTTTTATGAACCCACGTATCCACTTTGGTAGGAATGAAACAGTAAATGAATCACAGGACTTTCTTAAAGACAGTTGGCAATGGAGTTTGCATAAGAAAAGCCCCAGCAAACTAGCTGGCTGCTTTAACCTGTAGGTTATCTGTCTGTAGTTAGTCTCTCTTTCCACAGTGGATAAACGAAATTTCTCCTTATTGCGAAATCTGCATCTCAGGGGAAATGATACCAGAGAAGCTGGGACTGAGAAAGTGCGAAACCCACAAATAGTCCTGCCTTTCTGTGGTGAAACTGATTTTGAAACTTTTTCTTTTCTACGGTGTAGCATCCTAGTCCGCTGTGTGATAATTACAATTAGTTAAGCAGAATGGACACCTAAAAAATCCTGCATTGAGGTTTCTATAAGTGGATGCATACAGGATTGCCATCAAAACAACTCAGCACCTAGCAAGCCAAATGTAAAAACCACTCTGACCCGCTCCCTACAGCCACGTTTCTGACGGAAGTTCAGTCCCTGTACTGTTTCTGATCACTCTGTGATCTCAGAAGGTGTCTCAAACACTATACGAATGCCATCATAAAAGCCTTTAGCTAGAAAACTGAATTAAATAGACACTTATAGCAGAGAAATCTATTTTAATGTCCCCTGAAATAGCACAAGAATAAGAAGTCTAAATTAAGCTTTTGGTTCCATCTTAGCCAAAGAAGCCAGCACTTAAAAAAAGAAACAGTCAGAGAAATGGAGAACTGAAAAAGAAATTCTAAGTGACAGTATAATTTCTTGTACATAACACCGCTCTTGTATCTCAACAAAACATATTTCTCAAACAAGCGTTTCAAATTGCTTCACCCCAAACAGAAAACAGTGCTTGAAACACTACAGCAGCACTAATCAGATGAAACAGAAAATCTAAAGAAAGGTATGTTGCACAGAACTATGCACAGAAAATGCACAGTACATTATGTTATTAGAGTGAACTCTGGAAAGTTTAAAGAAAAATACTACCAAAAAATGGCCATGAGCTAGAGGTTGAAATCAACACTTAACTACGCATTTCAAACCCAAGAGAGTTATGCAAGCAGTGTGAAAAAATAAATTGCACATCCTTCTGTTCCAGTGTCTAAAAGCCTGTTATAAACAATTTTGCTCACACATTGGTTGTAGTCATAAGTGCATTAACACAGCACTGTACTGCAGCTCATTTATCCTGCTCTTCAAGAGGATAATTTATCTTACCTACTGTATTACCAGAGCTGGCGTGCCTCTGCTATCAAAGCTAGTAACACTAATTATCATTGTATTTCTAGAGAGGAGTTCTTTGTACAGTGCAGACATGCATCTTCACTGGACATAGGAACTTACCAATTGCTTGTAGGAAGCAAAGCCAAGTGTTTCATTTTTATTTTTATTTTATTTTATTTTTTTTCTTTTTCTGTAAGGGTTTCAGGTTTCAGTCAGGAGCCTCTAAGAGTTCATTCAGACCAACCTTCCTTACCAATACTTCAGCTCACTCAAGAACGTTCCCCATGTCCTGGCCTCTACCAGACACCTGAACATCTGGTCTCAGTGATACGGTACCACCCATATCAAACAGCGATCTCGAAGTCACTTCTTAAAACACACTACCCAGGGTCCCTCATCTAACACTCCGTTAGACAAAACTGCGACAAGAAACTTTGTTAGACCAGGTCGGGGGAGTGCATTGGTTGCAGAAGATTGAGAGCTAGATACTTAACAATGTGACTATTTGGGAAGATGGGAGACACAAATGACAGGTCAAAGAGTACTTCACAGGCTAAAATTGAAATTCCCTGTACTGACAGGTACCCAGAAAAGATCACAGTTGAATTGTTTCAAAATAGCAGCACATGTTTCATAGTGCTTCTTAAAATTATTAAGCATATCTAGTATTGGTGCAGCAAAAATTGCTTGTATTTTACATATTAAATTTTTATCTGGTTTGTTTTATTTGGAACAGTTTCTTGGTAAGTAACGGCAATACAAATATTTTTGATGGCCATATCCAATATAGGCTCTTAACCATCCAGTCAGGACAGAAAACATGAAACTTGTTGGAGTTCCCTACATTTTTGAAAGATGTGACAAAGTTGTTTAGATTTTGCACGATACTTGGGGATGGAGAAAGTTACCTCGCCTCAGTATTAAGTCTGCATTCATACAGTTCGGTCCTTTCCTAGACTTGGCTCCCTCAAAATGCTCATGTGAATAACAAAACCCACAAAATGCAGGTCCCCGAAGATTTTCACACATTTCCCGTGATGTAGGTGTAGAAATATACTTACATTAAAAATTAAGCTGCCCTGTTGAATAATGCATATTATCCCTTTCCATTCACCCCACACACTTGTGCATGCTACCTGAGCACTGCGTAGGCAGCACACAACACCACAGCAACTTACTGCATCTCTCTCAATGGGTCATAATCAATTTTCTTTTGTTCCTTCTCAGCATAGATGCCATATTGCTCCTGTTTGTATCCCTCTTTCTCTCAGACTTACATTTTCTGAATTCTTTTCCTTTTTCTCTGTCACTTTTAGCCAAAGTACTGCAGGATGGGTTTCCATCTCCCACCAGGTCACTCTTGTGAAGCGCTGTCCTGGGGTCTGTTTCTTGCCCCCAGCCTCTCACTGACCACCCATTTAGGTCCAGCTGCCTTGCTACACACCACCACGTCTTTTAATACTCCCTGCCCCGCTTTTTATCCCCTGCCTTGCAGTTCGGAGCCTGTCTTCCTCCTGCCTCCCTCACCAGAAGACAGGTCTCTCCCATATGTCTCTCCCAGCCCTGATGACTCTCTCCGCCTCCTGCCAGTGAGCTGCCTCTCTCCTCAGAAAACTGTTTGGAGTTTCTTCTGTCTAAATGCTTCCTCACTTGTGGAGAAACCACTTTTTCTTCTTCCTTCCTTTCAGCAGCCAGCTCTGAAAGCCAGCTCTGCCTCTCATTGGGAAGCTAGACGTCCTCCACGGCCTGGTGCTGGCCCTGTCTGGAGGCCTCTGTCCCCTGGTGCAGGGGCCTTCTCCCCCGTCACCCTCCTGACGTTTTCCACAAATTCTGGGGTGTTCCACCCTCCCAGCAGCTTGATGATGTCCACTGTAAATGGGGATACATCCTCAGCCCTCCGAGGCAGAACGGAGCCCCCAGCCTCCCCAGGGCAGCAGCCAGCAAGGTGGGGAGGCCAGTGGGGCCAGGCAGGGTGCTTAAGGTAAAGGCACCCAAATTGCAGCCTATGCAGGCTGTCCCTTGGCATTCAGAAGCCATTTGAGTTTACTTCAGCCCAGCTCTGAAAGTTTGAGGCCAGCCAGATGAGAGGTTTCAGCGAGGGCCAAGTGGTGGTGCCTTTGGTGGTGGTCATGTTTGGGCCCTAAATCAGTTGATAGCAGAGGAGGCCAGGCCTGCTCACATTGGCTCCCCGGGCCCTTGCTCAAAGGGAGCCAGCTCAAATCAAACCTTGCTTGAGGTTCTGAAATGTTTTGGCAGTTGTTATGGTATGTCCTATTTCCAGCTTGTACAGGAAGCAGACGTTGAAATCACAGAAGAACGCAAGCCTGTTCTTCTTGTATTTCTGGCTGAGGCTGGAAGTGGAGTGCCAGAAATCAATTGTGTCTGATCTATTGTACAGAGAAGTCTCCTGTAGCTCCTTGCATTGACACACTAACTGTTAAGGAGCTTTGTCCTTAAGAGATTCCAACCACAAGCTAGGAGAGTCAAAGATAGCATCTTCACATACAGCATCTGGAAATTCGTTATAGTCCAAATGGATCCCAAAGGCCAGAGCAGGAATTTGGGTACAGTGAGTGACATGCCTGGCAACTAAAGGCAACTGAAGTAAAAAATGTATTTGATATTTAAGCAGCAGCTTGCATGCAATGTTTTTTGTTTGTTTGTTTGTTTGTTTGTTTTCCCCACAGTTTTTTTGATAGCATCATTCTTCAAAATGTCTCACAGGCCAGCCTGAACTTCTGTCAAGTTCTTCAGCAGACATTTTACAGACACTAAGGTTGCAGAGACCAGATATGGATGGACTTCATTTATGGTCTCACAGATCTAATGAATGTTGTAATTAAATCCTCCTCATAATGATAAAAATAGGTCATCCGTTGATGGTCTGTTTATTGGAAAACCATGGTCTGATGAGTAGCCACTATTTCCTTCAAGCAGACCAAGTGTAAGCAAACAGATCTAATGACACATGGAGTGAAATGCAACATAGCTAGTCAAGAAGGCAAAAGTAAATACATTAATAAAAATATTCAGCATTGTCTCTGAAGGTTGCACAGTTCTGAAATGCATAGGAGCTAAGATTTTTAGCCAAATTTCCAGGCTCAGATTAAGAAAATCTTTGTAGGTCTATAACTATCGTATATTTAACTAGCTAATAACCTCCAGTGATGCAGCTCTGGGCATTGAATTGTCTTGTTTTCTAGGTACTAAGCACGAGACATCTCATACATGCAAAAGTTACAAGACTAATGAAAAGTGAGTAATACCGTTTTAGGAAAAAACGTTAACTAAAATCATTATAAAACTAGTATTTAGGTATTTTGTACCTTAGATTCCCATTTATTTGATGTGAGATTGTAGCTAGAACTGGCTGTTGTTTTCTGAATCTCTTCACTGACAGATTAAAAAAAATGCTTTTCCTTTAAGGGACGGTGGACATCTGTAGATTCCTTCTGTGTTTAATTCTGCTGAATTATTATTATATAAGATCAATTAAAAATATTCAAATTCAAAGCAGTTCTTAAACACAAACTCCTCTTCCTCCTAATGGGGAATTGAAGTCTTATTCTGTATATACTAAATCTGAGCTCTTACATTTTGACTCGCATTGATATTTACATTCAAGAACCCTGTATTAAGCTGATAATAGAATACCAGTTTTTCCTGCTGCATTAAGAACATTATTTTTCTCTTGGCATTACGACTACTAATGCCTTCAAAATACTATTGCAATTGCAGCCTGTGATATAGGAAAGGCTACCAAAATTAGAAAGCTTGATGTATACCGGGCTGAAAACTTGTGCAGAATATTATCTGTCTAAGCATAAATGGACTGTCAGTCCGTTGTGGCAAGAGGTGTCTACTCTTCTGGATACGAGAACAATGGAACCTTTCTTTCCATGCCCTCATGCATCATCAAAATTAGCACAATTGATACAACTCTGTCAAATCTGTTAGTAGCATAAGCAGTGGGATTTTACTGAATTCTGTGTTCCTGTCACAGTATAGATGGGCACTTTTAAGTATTTCTGAAGCTGTTCTTAACCAGTGAAGCAAAACTTGTGTCATGCTGTTATAAACAAATACAAATAGGATGTTAGAGGGTGTATGTAAACAGAGTGAATAATGGTGGTGAACAGACCTAACAACAGTCCCTTGATTAACGCAACATTTAATAGGAATACAATATGAATTCCTAGAAATGGATAAATGAGTTTGGAGGGGTTAGAAGTGGTCATTTTGGAGGACTTAACAGATGCACTGTGCCATGACCATGTGTCCCCTGGATTTGCAGAGGGAAAACTTGAAGGGCATCTCTAGGTCGTGAAAGGGCTCATATGTGCATGAATTCCTCCATTTATTCAGGGTTTAGTAATTTTGCCTATGGAAATTTATACATCAGTTGATAAAAAACCCTCAGTCTGTCCTTGTCAATCTGAATCTTAACGTAGCCAACTGTTCTGTGCAGTTCTTATGCTGCATTTGTGGTGTAAAAGTCTAAGAGCATGCTGTGTTGGCCACAGGATTATTGGTCCTAGATTTTGTAAAATTTCTCATGCACACTTTTAAAACAACAGCAGAAGATCATGAGAGTTGGCAGATACCATAGACATGATTGTTTTCAGCAGTTAGAACAGATGTTTTAAAAACATCTCCTTATTCAAACCTTCAGTTAGTTCAGGGCTGGTGAAATGCAGCCCCTCCTATTGTCTCCAGCCCTCGGTGATCCATTAAAACTGGACCACTTCTTGCAAGATGGTTGAAGTCACCAGCATTTTATTTCAAAAGGGCACATGGGTAAGTTCCAGCAGTATCAAACTCTCATGATGTCACTGTTGTTTTACTTTCCTGTTCTCTTGTCCTTCTCTCAAACTCAAGCTGACCTGGGATTAAACAATAAGAAACGTCCTCATAACTTAACTTCTCTTGCACTGATAGGCTGACCTCAGCAAACACGAGAAATGGCTGGAGTAGTGAAAGGTGAACAATAGTACATGTGATCTTGACTGATTCATTTATGCCCATATCCTGCCTGCAGCACAACTGGCCACACGTCAATGAGAGAGAAGTTTTCCTTTCTTTTCTATCCATTCATTTCACTGCTCTGTTTACCTAAGCAGCAGGAGTCATCTTAACAGTTCGTAGTGAGATAAGATACAGAATCTAATACATCTTCTTGTCCCTCAGGAAAGACCATTGGTAATTTTTGAATAAATGTCTTATTCTCTCCAGGATACTCTGAATGTAAATTTGGAGAGAAGAATTTCTCCAAATAATTACAATTTAAATTCTGTATCTCAAATACATATACTTTTTTTTTTTTTTTTTTTTTTTAATCCTGGTGTACATTGAATACATGCTTTAAGAAATTTCCTTTTTCATGGTTGCTATGGCAAAAAGCAGGCCCCAGTCCTTTTACTTCAAACCCATGAACTGCAATTAACTGTTTAATGTTGTAACATACAACAGCTCTAGTAACACCTTAACAGCTTTGAGCATGATACTCCATCATCTCAGCAGATGGTGATTTTTGGCATTCTGTGTTTTCAGTTTATTCTTCTCCTTTATAATCCCTGCCATTATATCTTTTGGAAAATGCTCCTGGACTAACTTAATTGCAATTTCATTATACTGAACGATTTCTTGGATCTTTTCTATTTCCATTAAATCTGACCAATAAATGAAAAAAAAATATGTTTGTACATGTATCCTTGGCTGCAATTATAAAAGCAGATTTTAAAGTACATGAAGAATCTGTTTCTTCTTATCTGCAACCTTAAAAAATACGGTCTTGAAATACCCCGTGTATTCTATCAGAGCGCTACACTTCAACAGACAAGGAGACGTAATTGATTCTTTTGTGAAGAAAGAGCCACCCTGAATGTTTGTCAAGAGTCTGAATTGAATGAGTTACCAAATTGAACTTGCTTTACTAAAGGGAATTGCCCTTTACTATTATTTCTATAGAGCTGAAGACTCAATTCCCCGTGAATTTTGTTCATTGTTTTAAAGATTTATGGCTCATATAAATCTGTTTCATGTGGAGATTTAACCATATTTAGAAAAAAGTTGACTTTGTTGACATTATTAGGAGCAAGATTGTCTGATGAAACTGCTTTTCAATGGCTCTCCCTCTTTCTCCTATATAGTATATTTATATTCCATTTCTATTATATTTTTTTCTAAAGTTAGAAATGTATTCTTTGGATGAAATTAGAACTGTTCTTCATTTTGCTCCCTGAAGGGATTTTATGTATTAAGCAGGCAAGACACTTCAGATGTAGGTGTTGTCTTAAATGATGTAATACAGGACCAAAGAAAGTTTTTTTTTTTTTTTTTGGTATCATCATCATCATCATCATTTCTTCTTATTTAGAAAAAGAAAACAATGGAGAAAAAGGAAAAGAACAGTTTTACCAGAATCATGAGAAGATAATTTTGCAGTTTCAGGTTTTAAAATATGAATGTCTCACTCACAGCTATTTCCTGGCTGACTCCAGGTTTCTATGATTATTATTTATTCAGTGCTGATAGCGTGTTTGACATTGTGCAAATATAGAAAGAGATATTCCTGTGGACTATCTGCCAGGATTTCCTAGTTGTTAGTGGCAGTGTTAGCCTCTTTAAGCAAAAGCTTGAGGCTGTCTTTAAAACGGACATGCTTATCCATCCTGCCAACGTGCAGCTTCGTACATAAGACTGTGGGAAACACTGCTCAAATGCACCCAGCAAGGCTTTGGAAGGATAGCCCCAGTGGAATTTAATTTAATTAGGACAGCAGCAGCATGTGGTAGCTCTAACTGATCAAACCTTTAAGAAGAGACAGTCTTGATAGTTTCAAAAGCTGGACTTTTTTTTTTTTTTTTTGTAAAGGTAACTGGAAAGAATCAGTTCTCCCTCCTGATTTGACACCTAAAGAATCAAAGAAAGACTGTTTGCCTGAATGCATCATGCTTCATTTTCAAACCTGTGTGTTCTGTGAAGTCACACAGGAACTTTTTTATGTAAGTTATCTATAGGACGTGCTGACAGCACATGTGCTTAGTTTACCTGGACAGTGATGTTGGTGTCCCTCAGGCTGTTGCTGATGTTGGCAGATTGTCAGTTGCCAGACTGATGTCTGCTACTGGCTTAGCCAGGAACAATATCTTCCTAATGGTAGCAGTGGAAGATGGAAGACGTCTGTCAAGGATGAATGGATGAATATCTCAGGTTAATGGCATTTGACAAACAGACAAAAAAAAAAAAAAAAAAAAAAAAAAAAAAAACACTTGGTTATCTCTTTATTAGAAAAGAGTTACCATCTTTGGAGTTCCTCTCCAAGGAACTATGGAGCTGTAACAAAATCATTCTCACAGACTGGATAATTAGTGACTCTTTCTTGACTTTATACATGAAAGGACAGGTTTGCTGTTTCACAAATGAAGCACATTTTCCTATTGATCACTTAAACAAAACAAACAACAACAAAACCTAATCACGCAAAGAACAACTTGCAGTGAAGGAAAAGGTATAATGAAATACTTATCCTTGTTTGCTCCCTCCCTAGAATGAGCATTTCACCATCTGATCCTTTCAGATATCCCAGCAGAATGAAAGGATGATGCCAATATGCTTATCTCTTTGTCTGAGGTGGTGACACCACCCATCGAAACTAACACTCAAAAGCCTCCAGTAGAGCAACATGTCATATACAGAAGTCAGTATTAAAAAGCCCTACTTCCAGAAATGAGTATATCTGCCATATATTGTACAGAAGCAGCCAAAACAAAAAGACTTATTTTAAAAATGCACAAACCTCTGAGGGACTGGAAAGCTGAAGTCAAATATATTGAGCTCAATTCATAGTTATGAAGAAACTTAGAGGGATATATCAAATCTAACGAATAAATTGCAGTTCATGAATTAGTAATAATTACTAGACCCTGATTTTTCTTTGGAAGGGAAAAGAAAGTGCTCAGATTTCTTTGCCCCTCCACAGACCCCAAAAAGACTTCTCTTTGCTTAAAAGCAATTTTTTACATGGAGTGAAAAACCTGACTTACACTCAGAGGAAAAATTTAATTAATTCTCATTTTACAAATCCTCCACAATATTTATTCAAAAGATTGGCAAATTCCAGGAAGTTCACCCATCCCTGAAAGAGAAGTTTTGTAAACAAATCTGGCAACAAATTTGTTTTAACAACAGCAACCCTGCTAATCTGTCAAGATGTATTTTCTTTCTGACACTTGATTAAATTCTTTTT
The DNA here is from genome assembly GCF_011077185.1 of Oxyura jamaicensis. NCBI lineage: Eukaryota > Metazoa > Chordata > Aves > Anseriformes > Anatidae > Oxyura > Oxyura jamaicensis. The sequence goes on from NC_048893.1 coordinate 13,816,314, forward strand.
TGCGTAAAAATTGAAAGTAATTTGCTAAAAACAAGCCATTTAGCTGGGACATGGTGGCTGCCCCTCTGATACTTCACAGAGCATTTAATTCATTTCAACAGAAAACAAGTAAAAATAAAACGTTTAGCACCTTTTTTTTCCTTTTTTTTTTTTTTCCCTTTTTTTTAACAGAAGCAAGGCTAAATTTCTGTATTCACAAATCAGCAACAATGTTAGAGGTTTCAAGGTCTGGTGAAATGCATTTATAGTGTTATCCCACAAATTAGACCAGCATTAATCTACATCCTCAGGACACATGAAGGAAGAGTTTTAGGCTGTGATTCCACAGGCCCTTTCTTGCCCATGTTCCCTGTGTCCTACTTGACCTCAGTTCTTTTCCAGAATTAATTCATAAATCCAGCTCCCTGGATCTTAGTAGAGCTGAATGGATAAAAAAAAAATGTCTACCATACCTGTCAGCTGAAGCAAAGGATATATAAGTGTTATTAAACATATATTTGCATTAGTTTTCTTTACATTAAGACTGTTGAGCCAACTGGACTGCTTGGTATACGAACATTCTGGGGGTAACTGCTTCTTGATTCTAATAGAGATTTGGCATTTCACCTCACTGCTACCCCTTAGGATGGGAAAATATATGATTTTATTTTCTATCATAGCTTTCATAAAGCTGTGCATATCCCAGGGTAAAGGCTCAGTTGGTGCAAATGTCAGTAAAGCCACAACGGCTCATACCAGCAAGGAAGATGTCCAATCTCCCTGCCACTTCCCCAGCTCCTTCAAACCTAAAAGGCTGATCCAGATCCCCATGAAGTCAGTGAGAGCTTTCTCACTGTGCTGTATCCAGCTCTAGGCATGTTCACAGCCACTTAAGTACAGCAATTAAGATATTGGGCTAATGTTAGTAGTCCTTCCCTGCCTACTTACAACACCCAAGTTGTTTGAGCTAGCCTTCACTTCACACAAAAGCCCGAGGAAATCAGCTGGTTTTGTGTTGCATCTGAAAGGTCACTCTGTGTCCCCATGGACCAAGAGGTATGGGGGAATTCCAGAATCTGCAGCCAGATTTATTTCTGGTATTTATTTCTGGTATTTATTTCTGGAAGCTGTTAGTTTAGATATTTTCTTGGATATAATCTTTAATCTTTATAATCTTTAGATATAATCTTGGTCATGGAGAAGTGAGATGGTAAGAGTGAGGGTTTTTAGAACATCACATTTATAGGTGCTTTAAAATATATTTATAAATCTGCCATTTTTGCTTTTTAAGTTCTTTTTTAGATGGAATTTTAACTCAACAGGTTTTATGGACAGACACTCAGGGCAGGGCAGATATTCTACTTCTTCTCTAATACCACATGTAAGGAAGGACTTTACTGAATGGCCTTCCCTCTAAAGCAAAGAAGATAGTCCTAAAAATCCTGGCAGGGTTTGACATCAGTAACTCTATAGGGTAGTACTATTGTGAGGCATTTTAGTACCTAAATAATTATTTTTTGGGGGCAATCTGTGATACGTACTTTTTTTTTGCAGCATGTAAAAAACATCAGCATGTAAGAGGAAAAAAATCCCCCATAAGGATTTTTACTTGATAGTGTGCAATAGTGATTTTAGGAAATAAAAGAAAATGAAGTTAGTAGCCGCTTGCTTAATTGGGATTTGTGCTACTTAAAAGAAAATGGAGCCATGGCTGTCTCAAATATCTAGCACTTCTCAGGCTGAAAAGTATTATTCTTTTACACTATTGACTCTGATTACCTCTGTGATTTAATCCTTTTCTTTACATGCTTAGTGGGTAGACATAGTGGGAAAGTCACAGCTACAAGCAATAACATACCAATTAACTCAGAGGTACTGATGGGACATTTAAGTAATTTTAAGTCAGCATACATAAACATTACATCGCTGGCTTGAAAATCTGGACATTGTTTGCAGCTGGAAGATTTGATTGCTTAATTGATTTTGATTTTCAAATTGCTTTTGAAAATCAACCACTGGTTTGAATCTGCTCCAGATGGGCAATGACTGGAAATTGTTATAATCTGGCATGTATTTGGTAGCATAGATAAGTGAGTTGATGGCCTCATTAAAAGTACCTCAGACATATGCACTGATTAAAAAATTCTCATCACTGGCTCAGCAGGGGCTTGACTGAGGGGAGCTGCACTGCCCTTTCACCCCTCAGGGCTCTTTCTGGCATGACAATGGGAGGAAGTTTCTATTATTGCTGCCTACAGTGGTGTTTGCAAAATACACAATAGTCCACTGTGTCTGCCTATCAGGGAATGCAATATGGGATAGGCCGGTGCTTGTTTTCACTGTAGTCAATGGGAAAATAGAGCACATCCCATCCTAAAGGAGAGGGCTAGAGATGTTCACATCGGTTGTGCCCTGGTAGTGCCTCTGTTTCTGAAAGAAGCCTAGGGGGACTATATAGCATTAACATATACTAGTCTATGTTTTAGTTAGCTTAAGGTAGGTGAGGTAAAACCCATCCTAAATGGCATCTCATCATTCTGACTGCTAGTTTCTAAAACATTGTGTGAGAACTTTTGTAGTTTTTCATAACCTCTGAACTACAGATTATAGTCTCTCCTCCATTATGAGTCAGTTCCCACAACACACTCATTTGTTTAAAGGAGAGAATGTACCATTTTCAATAACAAGCTTGGCAAAGACACTGACCAAGATGATGTCCCTGGAATGTTTTTAATATGCTTTGTAACCATTGCCCACACAAACTAATTGACTTTCTGTTTAGACAGCTGGATTTCTGTGTGGCACTAGATGGCAATATTCCCTCAGCTCCAGCAACGGTCAGGGTAGCAATGCACAGCAAAGGGACATATTCTGACCTTGTTTCCTTGCTATCACCCATGTAGCTCATAAGAGCTAGGTTTTACATGACTGAGGACAGTCTGAGCTGCAGACATATTCTCCCTGTATACATTCACCCACCTACCTTTACAGCTTCACAGTTCTCTGTCAAAACATTTGTTGGACAAGTATGTTTACTGAATGCGGTCTTCTGTTTCATTAAGAAAGGTTTTGTGGTCTCAGGCTGTTCCATGATGTTTGTGCTCAAGTCCACAGGCAAGAAGTATCTACATCCAGAGTAGTGCACTGCTTTCCTGCTGCCTTTTGCCTATTCATGGGGTGGTAGACTGAGTCAAGTCATTACTCAGATACAGCGTTGCCTCATGTCACTCACAGGTGGCTCATTTTTTCACTCACATTTGCTGTCAGATAAAATAAGTGTAATCTACACTCATAACTGTAAAAAAGTGCTCCTGTATCTGTACCCAGATGAATTTGGACCTATCTATCCCTGTGTGATATTTCTTAAGTTTTATTTCTGATCGCTGAAACTACAGGTAGCAAGGAACAGAGCCTGTTAAGAATATTGCATCTACGTCCTTTGTGTCGTTAAGACTGTGTTTACCTTCACAGTACTTTATTCAGACCCAGATCTATTGAAATGGCTTTTCACATCCTCAGCACCACACAACCTTTTTCTCAGCTCATAAACGCACTTTCATGCTGCCACAGCTTTTCTGCTACATACTTTTTAGAGCCAAGGTCCCAAAACCATGTTCACTGCCTCCTTTGTTCTCTTATGGCACATCTCCATGCCCTCAGATCTGGACGCAGCTTCACATGTGTTCTTCTTCCACTCCTCAACTTCCCCAGCAGAGATAAAACTTTTTCCACCATTTCCCTTCACAAAGCAAAAATCAAGTGTAAAGCAAGCAGCTGAGGTAGACAACTGCTGTTGTTTTGTACTACATCTGATTTAAAGGTTAAAGAAGCCCACTGGAAAATACAGAGCTACTTCTGACCAGTGTCTCTGTGGAAACAGCCACTGAGAGTGGCAGGAAGAGAACAAAGATGGCTGATACCCTGTGCTACCTCAGGGCCCTGGCACAGGCCCGTCCCCACCATGGCCATGGCAGCCCAAGCGAAACCGGGATGTCTCCAGGGCCGCATGCCCTTGTCTCATCACACATCCCTCTGCTGCTCCCCTGGAGAGCTGCAGAGCCCAGCTGAAGATCTTGAAGTTCCTGAAACAATAAACAAAGTTTCACACTGTTGTGAAGTGGTGAATTGTTTTCAGTCCTCCTGTTAAAAGGATGGAGGAACTTAAGTGTAAAAATCTGTCCAACTCCAAGTGAAACTCTACCACCTGTGCCCCAGCCCTGTGCCAAGCCATATTTCTATTGATTCTGTACTCTTTTTTAAAATAGGGATCATAAAAAATATTTTATTTGTGCTAAAATGCAAAGTCACTTTTGCTAAATATCATCAAATCCCTTTTGCTGAATAAAATAAACAAAATACAGTGTGTTTTGTGATGCAAAGGCCTGTTTAAGTAATTCTCGGTGGTATATTGAAGTGTATGACTAAGTGAAGTGCATCACGTTGTGTACATAGAAACCCCAGAGTTTCTGTACCCATATTTGCCCAGAGCATTCTTTCTTGTTGCATTTGCATTATTTGCTACTTCAAGTCGTTGTTCATGTATTTACTAATCAGCTTAGGTGGCCAGGCAATTACAGTAACAGACAAACTTGTAGTGTGCAGTAAATACTGTATCATGAGGTACAAGGTATTGCCACATGGGCTCAGGCCCTGATCCAGTGCTCAGGAGACTTCATTGGCCTCAATACATTTTTCACTGATTCTTTACTTGCATTGGAATTTAAAGACAAAAAAAATAAAATTCAAGGGATGTACATGGTTGGCATGGACAAAAGACAGCAATTCTCGCAGGTATTGAGTTTTCTACACCACCACACATTTTTGATCTTGAAGCTTAAGACAGTAGTTGCTGGTGACATCTACTTTTGCTCAGGTGAATGAATAATGTTTTTCACCAACTTTCATGTCATGTTGATGCAGAAAAAATAGTATTTTTAAGCAGTGCAAGAACTAATTAAAGGGAAAATCATTTGGCAATAATACACTGCTTAAAGTCATGGTACCTTTCAATTGGCACCACTGAGCTTCAGTGGAAGAAGTTCACCTCTTCGGGTCTTCCTGTGTGGCCCTGCAGAAGTCACTTGACCCCTCTGTAGGGAGAACTCAAGTGTGTCTAGAGCTTTCCTATACTCCTGTCCTTGTAATCATCTGTCTAACTCCATCCACATTTGCCATTACAGCAACACGAAGGAAGACAGAGGCTGATCAGGCAAGATGGAGCAGAGGGAATGGGAAGAATCAGAACAATCTTAATGCTTCAGTGCCCCCGGTTCTCCTAAAGTGAGTGCTCAAATTCTCAAGTTATGAAATAAGTGGCAAAAGCCAGACTTCTGGGATTCATTTTTCTTTTGCGAATGCTCTCATCCATAGGGTGTATAACTGCTGGAGCAATGGGAGACCTTGTTTTCACTCTTGACAACAGCTACGTTTTCAGGTTTTGGTGTCTACTTGCCCAGATTTTAGTCTGTCCTTTACTTAAGTCTGGATCCCCAGAAAGATCTTGACATGATGGAAGTACTTGTTACTTGCAGACACTTCAAGTTAATTATGACTAGCAGGTTTATGTGTTGACAAGTAAATGCTAGAAAATAGATGGCCTGGATATCTGTCTGGGACTTTTTATATAATTGTGTGGGGTTAGTTACTAAACTTACTAAGCTGGGATCTCTTTAGGTGAGATTAAGGTAGCCTGGATACTACTCATGGCTTTTAGTTTGCTCTTGTTACTCACAAATGGTACAGAGGAAGCTTTTAGCTGAGAAATCAAATAAAATGGTGCATAAGTTTTTGGTGTAGGATGCCGAGGTACTGTTTTAATATTTTAGGAAAGGTTACCAAGGCAGCAGATGGAGTAGCTATACTGTTCAAAGAGAAAGGAGATGAAAATAAAACTGACAGTCTGGGCGATTTAATTGGGGAAATAACAATAAATAGTCTTGAACTGAAGTTGGATCAGGTGTGGGAAAATTCTCCTCAGGCTGCCCAATTTTTGGCGGGTATTTATCACAGTAAGAGCAAAATGTCTCTTCCTGTGAGTTGGCTGAGCAAAAGAGAGCCACTACTCTGGCTGAAGTAGCCATTAATGAGAAAATTATGTCTTGAACCTCTGATGCATTTGAAAAGCGAGAGAACTTTTCCTTCTCGTTGACAGACTGGAAGTCAGTGGAGAATTAAATGTGCAGGAAAAGATTAATGTCCTAAACCTGCACATGTTGCTATGCAAGTACACTGTGTCTCTGATGATGGCCTCTGTTAAAATCCACAGCTTTTCTGAGGACAAGCAATTGAAATTTTGCACATCTAATTCTATTCTTTTCCACTTGATATCCCTCACTTCCCATATGCTTTATTTCTGCATCCCAACCTAACACTGGAACAGTCTCTCACACTCTGTTGGTCTGTTGTCAGTCTGTTGGTCTTTCCCCTGGAACCAAGACCCCTTAATTTCTTGAAAGGTGTAGCACCTTCCTCTCACACTCTGTATCCACATTTTTTTTCAGAAATGCATTTATTTCAACAGTGCTCTAAAGGTTTCAAATTATCTTGAAAAACAACTAGTGACTAAAACCCAGCTTTTTCTTTGACCTTTTCATGTACTCCAGTTAATATTTTCCTCCCTCTGTTTTGCCTACAAACTCCCTAGTTATATTCTTGCTTGCTCTGCCTTGACCTCTTTTTGTCTAGCTGCTTTATATCCCCAGAAATCTCATTCCTGCCCTTCCTGCAGTGGCAGAGGTGCTACCAGCATCACCAGCAAACTCCTCCGACCTTGCTCACCTTTTCCTAACCACCTCTATATTTGCCAATCTGAATATATTTATTCCTACTTGATTTTCTCCCTCTTCAGGGCTCTCTTTTAACTCTGGTGTCTTTCTCACCTCATTCCTCACAGTCTGTCAGGATGGACCAGAGAACCACAGAAATCCTCTCAGCAGAGGAATGTAAAAAAAGAGGGACCAAGGTAGGTACTGAGGGATATTGGCAGTGACTGAAGGAAGAAAAAAAACAGAGCCCTTTCTGCTCATAGTCGCTCCTCCTGTGTGAGCTGACCTTTATCTGCTCTCTCCTCCCTCACTGTGTGCTGCACTGGACTCTCCCCCCAGGTCTCCCTGGTCACCTTTATTGTCTTTTATCACAACATACTTATCAGTGACTACCTGAAAGTCCTAGAGACATACCTAGAGAGAAAACAGGTATTAACTGCTACATGAGTCTTCACATAGCACCTGAAAAACATTGCACTTCCAGGGGAAGCTGGGGAAAGGCTGGCATTTTAAGCGCATATGTTTTCCAAATGCCTTCACTATCCATGTCACCCATATCCCTCTATGGTGTCTTTAGCACAAGATGTACAGAGGAAAGTCTGATTTATGTATATGGACACTGAACTCCTGCTGAAAATAGATCTGTGTGGGTTCTCATATGAAGGAAGGAAAAAACAAAGAAATCAGAATATGTATTTATAGGGGGGAAAACAATCAAACAACAGCAGAAAATGATGATGACAATGATGATGATGATAATAATAATAATAAATAAATAACAGCCTAAGAAATAAGAAAAGAAAATAAAGGATAGAAAAATTGTGACCTCTGAGTTCTGGGAAAAGCTTCGCTATTCAGAGCATCAGATGGGATCAGTCCATCAAGCTAGATATTAAACTAATGTAAACATACATCTGAAAGACTTTAAAACTTAACCCAGATATTTCTCTAGTTCCTTCAAGAGTACAAGAAACAGCAGTACAATGGGATAGATTAGACACTGCAAAGGAGGTAAAAAAGCTAGCAACAATTTTACACTGTGCTGGTAATTATTAAAAGATCATGAACTTATTGTCCAGGCCTGGTTCATGTCTGCGCACGCTGACCTCATCTTTGTGAGGTATCCATTGAGATCAAAAGCTTCTTTGTGGATCCAGAAAATGCATGTGAAGGGACAGGCAATGACCTGATATGTCCGGGCCAGGATAGATTTTTTTTCCAATATAAATACATTTACATTAATATCATATCATCATAACTAAGTCATTTGAGGGTGAAGTTCTCTGTATATTTTTTCTAACATAGCACCTAGGCACACATTCCCTGGGGCAATGGAAGATTAGTTTCCTCAGTACTACAGACTGATGCAGTGTGTGCTCACAGGATGATACGATGTGGCCACATTTACTTGTAGACCAAGGCTGCATCTGGACTTGGCAAGAACTAGAAGCACTTTAAAATAGATGCAGATCAACCATCAAATGAACATTTCTTGTAATTCCCCAAAGCAGTATCAGATATGTGGATATGGCTCAGCTCTGATCAGTAGGTTTTACTGATGCATCTTTTCCAGGGTCATAGCAGCAGATTCCTTCTGGCTACAGCCGTCCTGTAGTTTAAGGTGTGCATGCAAGCACAGCCAATGCCCTTCCCAGTGCTATGCTAGCTGTTCATGTTCAGCATGTCCAATTAATATCCTTGTACTATACAAAACACAGGCGCACAGGATAGAGCTATCTGAACTAGTGTCAGCTTTCACTGGGACAGCCACAGAGTGTCACGCAGAACCATCTAGAGATACTAGCTTAGCTCAGTGTGGTTTCTCCAGGGTGGTGTTAAACATGAATCACTAAGTCCTGCCTCGTAGCAGAGCTGATAAGTTTGTATGGAGGTGTTTAAGAATTAACTGGTCAAATCCCTGAGTAACCTGATCTAGTTAGGCCTGCTTTGAGCTGGGTGTTTGACTAAGTGACCTCCAGACGTCCCTTCCAACCTAAATTATTGTATGAGTTGATGCCGATGCACCTATATTGTATCCAGTCCCAGTAATAGTGCCACCCCTATAATACACTCTGCCAAAAAGTGCTAGGACTGCCCTTAGATAAAAGAGAAAAAAATTGCATGAGTGTGTTATGGGCTAGCTCTCTAAATGCCTAATCCAAGGGAGCCAGTGTACTTCGCGTGGTGGTTCATGCTGTTCCTGAGACAGCTACAGCAAAACTGACTTTGTCATGTACATATGCTGCAATTTCACCTCCAGGTATGCAGTGTGTGTGGTCTGAGTAATTCTCCAATATCCAGAGAAAGGAGAAAGCTTCAGGTAGTTGGTTTAAGTAAGAGAACATGAGGATTTGATCCTGGTCTGTGAAAAGAGCACCACATTTGCCAGAGATATGAAAGCAGCACAGTACTTCCACATTTAAAACTTGCTAGTTTCTTTGCATAATGCTTCAATAAATAAGATGATTGCAGTGAAAGGATTATTCATGTCTGTTTTCTCAAGTGTGGCCCAGGTCTGTGGATGGAGTGTCAGCAAGGAGCAGTTCTCTGACAAGCAAACATGCTGGCGGTGTTTAGAAACTCCCTTAGAGACACGGGTCCTTTGTTTAATTTCTCACTCCACAACATGACAAAGAGGGAGAATTTAGGTGGAGCTGATTATAAAGGAGGGAAAACATACCATGATCTTCCTTCAGTTGGCATCCTGTGGACATGAAGGGCAGGGTCATAAAGACGATGAAGAGCAAACTCATTCTCTTCATTTTGCTGGGAGTAGTATCTGGTAAGAACATGATTTCATTACACTGCTAAAATTAGAACACTGTTGGCTGTTGTACTTTCTCTTGGGAGCTTTATTATACATATTTAAGGATCAGACACGGATGGAAAAAATCAAGTAACAATTATTTTTCTACTGAAATAGATTGAGCTCTGTGGTTACAGCAGTATAATGAAGAGAATATGACCCCTCACTAAGACACTTGGCTGGAAGAGGCACTTCACTGTGTAATAGCCACTGCTCAGTAAGAAAGTGTTGGAATGGGAAAGGAGGTCAGTTCTGCAAGAGACAATATCTATTAACAGTACTCCAGTATCCTCCTTTCTAATATTGATAACATTTCTATCTGATGAAGTAAAATAAGCAACCAAACAGAAAAACACTCGTAGAGGCTATTAGGAGGGTATCAATATTTTTGCCCAGGATGAAAACATGAAAGTTTTGCCAATATGAATACATACATGTTAACAACTTAAAGTAGATCTTCAAACATCAATCTGTGTGGCTTACGGAGTTGCTTGTAGCAAGCTATCTGCTCAGGTAGGATCACTTTTCTTTCAAGGAACTGAAAAAATTCTTCCAGTCCTCAGAAACCTCTCAGTATTTGACGTTTTACCTTTATGACCCCCAAACCATAATCAGGATGCTGCATGTGAATCTCAGTGTTTCTTGAAGAATGGTGGTTTTTTGATGTGTACAGTTGCAGAGAAAGAAAAGTTTGACAATATGACTCAGGCACACTGTAAAGGCTAACAAATCACAAATAAATAAGACTTGAACATACATATACATCTCAAAGCCAATTTCATGATCGCTTTGTCTTAGGCTCAGAAATTGTTAATGTTTGGGGCTGGTAATTCAGGTATATAATTTATTAAATTTTTTTAGGCATGGTTCTTCCTCTGAAGTAAAGAGGTAACCAAGGACTTGTGAATACAGAAGGAAGGCTTTTTTAAAATCAATTGGAAGAAGAAGATGCCATTTAGATACAGGGTAGAAAATTTCAGTTAAAAAAAAAAAAAAAAAGAGAGCAAAAAGTGAGAGTTTATGATTTAGAAAGACAAATCCTGAATAAACTGACAAGAAAATCTTTAGAGATAATATGAAAATAGCAACTCTTCTTTCTTCATTTCTAAATGTTGTAAATGATTTCATTGATTTTATAAATGGTTTTCATTAATGAACTCTGGCTTGCTGTCAGTAGCAAGTTCAATGTTCAGCTCCACTTGTGGAAATGTATCCCCAGAAGGCCCTCTCAGCTCAGTCTCATTTGCATGGTCGATTTCTGTTGATGATGTTTTCCAGAATCTTTAAGAACATTGATAAACACTTAGTCCTTCATTGGGACTTGTGAAGAAGGGGAAACGTAGGACTCCATGATTTGTCTCAGGGGCTCATCTGCTGTTATTACTTTTGCTTCTCATGAAGCAAAGGCCCTAATATCCTAAGTCTTTGATCCTGTGGGGAACATTATTTGAGAGTCCAGTAAGAGGAGCAATGTCTAACACGCAAAGACAGATCATATGTGATCTGTCCCTAAAATGCTCCAAAATGTTGCTAGTGAATCAAAGAGACAAGATTTTGGATAGTTTGGGGCAAAAGTCACCAAGGCTTCTTCCAAAGTCATTGAAAGCACTGGAGCTGAATTCTCCCCTTCCAGATTAAAGATCCTGCTGCTGTTGGAGGTATGGCAATGTTAGTGCCTCTTTGGGAGCTGATGTGGGCCATCCTTCCCCAGCCACATGAGAAGGGGAAAGAGGGAAGTGGTTCCATCCTACCAGTGTAGGATGTAAGTAGTGTAGTGCAAAGGAGCCCATTTCCCTTTGGCTCCATTCCTAGGGCATTTCCCTCGAGCTCCATTTGGAACCTGAGCATCCAAGTGTGACTGTGCTGCAGCCCTAATGTCCTCAGAATAGTCCTCTAGCAGCTTTTTACCTTGCAGCTGCCCAACAAAAATAAAGGCTTTGTGAAGCTTTGCTACAGTAAATGCTGTGGTATGAACAGCCTGGCCCTCGAGTGAAGAGTATCTCCTGCTGTCTTGGCACATGCTGTGTGGAAAGTTTTACTGAAGGCAGCTAGCTCCCTTGGCAAGTGTTTTGGACAAGCCAGCAAAGCCCCCAAGCAACATTTGGTCCTGCCGTGGTCTCCTGTTGAGGCCAGTTTAGGGATATTAGGGTACTAATATATTGTTTCAGGGCATGCTCTAAAAGCTGACCTGATTTACATTTTCTACACACTCTTCAGGAGATAAAGCACCACAGGCCCCTGTTAAAATAGCACAAAAATACCCGTGATAAACATCAGAGCGAGCACAGATTTTGTCCTGGGGAGTCGGGAGGCCTGACTGAGTAGCAGGGAGTTCACACGAGGCCACGGGATGCCACAGCGCCGTGCTGCAGCCAGGCAGTTGTGAACCACAGGGTGCCTTTGTGGGCCCACGTCTGCCCTGGGGAATGGATGGCTGCTCTTCCGTGCTCGGAGCAGAAGACAAAGCAGCACAACCCCCAGAGCTGCTGCTTACACAACTCGTGAGCCGGGCCTGCACACAGCTGTGCCAGAGAGATTAAGAAAAGGGAAAACGGAGGAAGTGGGCACTGCAGACGGTGTAATTCACAACGAAGATTGCTTCTTTAACATCCTGGCCTGTGTGGTTCAAGGTGCTTTTCAGTGCAGTTAGTGCACAGAGGCAGCAGTTAGCCAACACAAAGGGTGAAATCAAATAATAGAAACAAACAATATTTTAATGCTACTATATAAAGGCATAAATGTATGTAAACAACACAGTAACGATACTACTTAAACATCAGCCACCCTAAGTGACAGTAGTATAGTGCTGAATTACAGAAGAGATTCCTTCTTTTGCCATTAGCAGTGGATTTACTGCAGTGAAATGCCACCATTCATGAGCAAAGAGAGAATCAGGCTGTTTTGTGCTCATTAATGGCATCTCCTGGCACCAGCTGTGTGCTCCTGCTAGCCTAAGACTCCCCAAAGTAATTTTTCATTCATTTTCATCTTGCAGGAAGAAGAATCCAGTTGCTTAGGGGCTTACCTGCAACAGGCACCGTTGAAGAAAATTCTCCAGCTGGTGTTTGCGTTCATACCTTTAATGTAACTCTTTCTGCATTGTCTTCTGAAGGTGTTGCAATACATCCTACCATAGTAAATTCAAATCCACTTACAGAAGCATTTGATATTGAATCCATGGGAGATCTTGTATACAGGGTGAGTTTTACATTTAGCTGGAGCAATGCTCAGCCCTGTAGGCTGATGTTTCTTGGATTACTGAGAACTGACAGAGCACAGTGACTCATCTTTTAATCAGAGAAGAGTTGCAAATGCAGACCGCCGTACTATTTGGACATGCTGTAATAGATATGTCAAAGGAGTAGCAATAGTGATTACGATTTTAATTGCATCTAGGCAAAAACTGCTTATCACAGTAATTCTGTTTATTCTGTGATAGAAAACATGATTTTCTAGAAAATCTGAGGTGAAGAAGGACATGTAGGACCTGATTCTGTTTTGAGGATTTATCCATAGTTTTTCAACTTAATTAATATGAAGTCATTGTGAATTTAAAGTGGATTATTTAAACCACATGCAGCTCTTACTTGGACACTCTCACCTCAGATTAAAATGAATTTGACTCACTTCCAAAACAAAGTAAGCTGAGCCAGATCAAAGCCAAGTTTAACTCAGAATGAGGGCTGTGACATATGAGGAAGTTACCTTGAGGTATGAAGTTATCACACTTCCACACATCTGTGATCTATTTCTATCTATTGCGTACTCTTGTCCGGTGGAAAATGCAAAGTAATTTCTGTTGGTTCAGGCTAGTTTTTATTGCTGGATAAATTAGCAAGTATTACCTCACCTTTGTCACTGGCAGCAAGTGTTCAGATGCATGATAACTTGTCATCCCGCTGCAACTCACTTGTATGCCTGAGCCTGAACAATGCCACTCAAGAGCGCCTTTGACTCCACTTTTCTGGAAGTTTCTAAGGAAGTTCAGGTTTTCACAGAACTAATACGAGGGCCCTTTTCTATTTCTCTTTGCTGGTGTTTCTGGGAGAAAATCTGGGGGGAGTAAGACCATGACCCCGGGTGTCTGCAGCTCATTGATTGACACAAGGTGGGGTTACTCCTTCCAGGCCTTTTCCTCCACTGACTGTCCCTTGCACAAGAGGTCCTTGAGTTGCTCTGTGAGGCCACAACATTTTGGACTTTCCATTCTCTTTTTACTCACATTTGTGCCAGTGGCAAAGGTGGTGCCAGCAATCAGCATATGATCTAAAATACTCACTGCTTACTGATGGAAAATGTCCTGTTACTGGTATTCTCTCCTATAGATTATAAATTACATCTCTTTCATGATGTGCTAACAATATTTTTTCCTATTTTCAGGTTGTTACCACTGGAAGTCCTGTCCTAGATTATGAAACGATGCCAAAGCGCTTTGATTTACAGATTTTTGTTGAAGATACAACTGGGAGAACTGACCTTAATACACTGACTGTCCAAGTAGTAGATAAAAATGAACCTCCTGTATTTCGAGGAAATATGGCAATTCAAAGTAAGATAGTAGTGGCATTTGAAAAGAAAAACACTCAAAAAGCTGACATCACTTACAAAACAGAACTGCATAGAGTGCCAGTAGTTAAAGTGGTCTAAATGTTTTTCTTTAGAAAAAAAAGGGTGGAACAGGGTGATGTTTTTATCAAAGCCTTATTTTACAAAGATATTTGGTATACTTCATCTCTGGAGATGCCCTTCTGTTTTCTTGAAGTTTTGACCAAAAGTGATAGAACCATTTAAAAACATTTGAAGAATATATATACATATATATAATCATACACACACAAATATATATAAAAACAAGTTATTTAAATCAGTATATGTTTATACTATATTTTGATGTGAAGTGGCATAGAGGTATTGGAAACACGAAGTTTGGTGGGGATATAGCCAGTATACTGTGGGTCCATGTTTCAGTAGTTTGTTGAAACTGGACTGATTTAGAGAAGCAAGATAAATTTAAATAAATGTATGTTGTGTATATGCAAGTTTCTCAGGGAGAAAAACAAAGACTGCAATATGCCAGTGTTTTATACCTGTATATCACATTTGCACCTGCATGTGAAAATTAAGTGGAAAATAATTCTAAAAAATGAAATTGATTAGATTGTGATTTATGGTGGTGTAAATTGAAAAAGGCAAAAAATTGTCTCCTGTGGCAGATGGCAGTAAAACTTGCTACATTTCAGGTTTACCTGAAACCAGGTTTTCTTCCAGACCACAAGCAACGGTGCAACAGGGAGAAGTCTGCAATAGCGTTAGTAAAGAGGCTGGGGTGTCTAAACTCGTAACAGCACCTAGGCAAGAACGTTCAATAATTCAATACTCAATATTTTATTTTTTTTTTCTATCTGAGAATAGCAAGCTGTGGTCTGTTCATGGTAGGTATTTGTAAGTGAGGTTCCCTAGATCTGGAAAGCAGTGCTGTTATTTAGGCTGGTGGCTTGCAGCCCCTGGAATGATCAGCAGAGCAGTGTGGCTGCAGTCTGGCCATCCAGTGCTGCAGAGGGCAGGGCTTGTCTGCAGGAATGGATTTAGTGCAGCCATGCTCAAATCAGCCTGCTCACTAACGCCTCCCGAGCACGTTGACATTCCCACTTCTATACAATACTTAGTTTGTAAAGCAAATTAGCTTCCCTGAGGGAAAAGGCCACGTCATCTTCTTGGTGTCAAGGGTGTCTTGGATATCATGGGTGCTGCTGGAATCTAATAATAATTAAACGTGACACTTCAGGGATCGGCACAGCATGAAGCACACTCTACGTGGGAGCTTGTTTCAAATAAGTGCATCAGCTTAACTCTCAGCTAGAGCTGCCATAAATTGGTGAGCACAGATGTCTGATCTGTCTAACTGCGTGGCTTTAGTTAACAGTACCAGCCACAATTAGACGCTAATTGCACATTCGTTGGTTATTAAAAAGCATCTCCCTCTCATTAAACTTTATATTCATATTGTTGTCCTCTGGGAACAACTCATTACACTGCTCTGGGATTCCCACTGCTCTGATGAGAAGCAGCAGTCAGCAGGGGTCACAGTGGAAATTAATAGTCCAGAAACACCAGGTCCAGCAGACACAAAAGGGCAGAAAGCAAATAATGGGATCTAAAGATCCGTTGTTTTGCTAATCACTCTGGCCAAGGAGAGCTAAGCCTGTTGCCTGTGGCCCAGTATTGGATAGCCCAGTTGTGAGAGCTCCTGACATGGAAAGGAGCTCTCACAATACTCCTTGCACAGAATTAACACCCTTAATAAGGCAAGAGTTCAAGCACAGACCATCCACTATTTATTTACCTCACAGATGTAAAGAAAGAGCAGAAAAGAAGAGGAAAAGCTCTGAGGTCTCCTGGCAGGGGACAAGGGTGGATGTAGAGTGGGTGGGAACCTAGCACGGAGCTGTGTTCTCCCTATCTGCATGGTAAAGGTAGATACACGTGTACTCTGTACCCCATCGAGCAGCTCAAGGAAGACCTGATGTGTGGTATAGATCAGTCTCCCTAACGCATAATTCAGATTGCACCTCTCAGTGATGGTTGTCTGTTTACAGATATGCATTTTTCCTTTTAGTCTTTTGAGCGTTTGTGCTCTTTCCTGTGATTATTTCAGAATTATGCAGGTGAAGTGAGAACACACATTAGTCAGTAATATGCCTGGATAGCTTTAATTTATCAGTATGTTTGCTGTTGTGTCCTTTATTCTTATCCAATTAACACTTAGTACACTTATATCTGTGCAGCTGTAACGATCTACATCTTGGAAGGTACACTTCCTGAACGCATTTACCAAGTTCATGCAGCTGATCCTGAAAATGGTGGACTCAAAGTAAGTTGAAAGAAACACAGATTATATTATCCACTGTTTCTGCAATGCTAATTGCTAGCATCTTTCAACAATGCACTTCATCGTCAGGAACATGGGAAAAGGTTTTGTCAGCAGAAAAGAATCATTTTCATAATAAATTGAGAAAACCCAGCCTCAACACTTGGGCTCAAATTGTATTTTGATTTCTCAGCACTCCAAAGATACAGTAGAAATCATGTTTTTAAAAAATGGCTTGCAAAACATTTTTTAGTAGATGAGAGTGAATAAATGTAAGTAAAGTTTTTAATATTGTGTCACAATGTAAATTATTTCAAATGAGACAGTAAGGAAACTGCTTGCAAGGCAACTGAATCTCATTTTTGTGACGATCTTAGGGCAAACTGTGACCCCCAGTTAAGAAAATGGATTAGCAGATCTGAAAATACTCTTGATATCAGCAAAATTCCTGGACAGTGATAACTTTGTTTGCAGAAAAGAGAAAAATACCTCTGCACTTACCTAAGAACCATTTTGTAGCTTTGCTTTGTTGACTTTTGTATTATAAAAGACAGCACGTACAAGCACAGAACCTGAAGTTGTTAATTCCACGTGTAGCATTATTCAGGAGAGCAATTGCCTTGACATCCATCCTCAGGCTTTATCCAGCCAAACCACCAAGCCCCTGTGGGCTGGTGAGGAGGGAAGCAGAGGTGAGGGGATTTAGCTTGTGCACTGGTACAGTTACAGTACCCATTTGTGTTGTACAATGCACAAAGTATCTGCAGCTACATGCAGGTGCTGACCACTGTGTGAACACCGATGTCACACTCCCTCAAGCACCCCATTAAAGTCCACTCATCCCTCCCCAGCCTCTCTCCTTGCCTGTCCCCCCAGACTTCATTACCTCCTGCACAGCTCTTCTTTACTCTCCCAAATCCATCCCCAGCCCTTCTTCTCTTTCCTACTACGTGGAGGTACTCTGCTGCCACCACAAAAAAGATTTTGCCAGCTGTGCTGTGGCTCTGACCTCTATGTTAAATTCCCATTGCAGGTCTGGAATAGTAGGAGACACTGTAGCTTGGTCCCTTCTACAAGGCAAGGCAAGAACAGAGGGATGCTTTAACAAAAGGATAAAAAAACTAATGCATTGTGCTCTTCGTTTCAGTATTCCTCACTCCCTGCATCAGTGCCATTCCTGGTCTCGGAAAGTGGAACCATTGTTTCCAAAAAAGAATTTGATTATGAGAAAGATCCACATTGGTGAGAATTTATTTAATTCATGTGCTCTTTTTATCAGCTTACAGTAGGCAATGTTTTCCTATGTAGCCACAGAGTGATTCTTGTTTTGTTTTCTTATTTAACAGGTACTTTTTAAATATAACAGTGATGGATCCAGAAGGACTCAACTCTACAAAAACAGTGAATATAAATATAATTAACATCAATGATGAAATACCTTACTTTACCATGTGAGTGAAAAACTTCCATTGTAATTAAAATGTAGATGTTTTCCCAGCTTTACTGCCTTGGCACCAATGGGAGGGTGTAACACAGGGCAAGCTAATATAACAACAAAGTACTACTGAAAACTGTATTTTCATTTTGTCATGAATCCTGTTGTTTTACTGAGAAGATTTTCTCTCTTTTCCCTTTTTTATTCTTATTTCTATCTTTAACAGTTTTAAGTTTTCCAGGTTCTGCCCTCGTGCTAAAAGCAACTAAACAAGCTTGTTGTGCTTGTGTTTAGAGAGGTTAAAGCTATGCAAAGACCTGTGGACAAGTTAAGACAAAGACATGAGTTTTACTCTGTGTGAATACAATCATACAGAGTTTACCCTTCATGCAGATGTGCATTTCACCATAATGGTGTTTATTCATGCAGAAATGTCTAGACATAAAAAGGTCTCACTTTTGATCTGTCTTTTCCTCTTCTTCCCAGACACTTACACTTGTAAATGATCCCAGTGCTGTTTGAAACATTGCCATCTCTTACTGTGTCATAAGCAGGAAATTGTTGTGTCATAACACCCAAGTCAGAAATAGCTTTTGAAAATTAATGGAGCTCTAGCTGGAAGCAGGAGTATTGTTGAAAATTTGCAAAACGGGAGAGAATATCCATATGCTACTAGAAGGCTATTGTGTGGTGGAAAGTACAGTGGATGATTGTTTCTGAAGTTGGAGC
The DNA here is from genome assembly GCF_011077185.1 of Oxyura jamaicensis. Lineage (NCBI taxonomy): Eukaryota > Metazoa > Chordata > Aves > Anseriformes > Anatidae > Oxyura > Oxyura jamaicensis. The sequence goes on from NC_048893.1 coordinate 13,834,895, forward strand.
CTGACAAATACAGCTCTTACAGGGTTGGTCTGGTTATGTTCTTGATTTATCTTCATCACTTCGCATGAGACACTAACTGATCCTAGACACTCACTTCTCCTGATACTGAGGCTTTAGAAGGTCCCTGCCAAGAATATTTATGGCAGGTTCTCTCCTGACATTTATGCAAAGAGGGAGAAGACAGTGTAGCACCTGGGCATGCCAAGAAGTCTCCAGACACTTGTTTGGAGCAATCTTCTGGCTGCCTTGTGGGGCCTGAGCAATGCACAGCTCCTGGGCTGAGGCCAAGGAGCTGGGCAGTGCTGGGTAAAGGGGTAGAGAATCTGAAGAAGTGGAAGAATAAAATAGTAGAAAAAGACATGGACTTTTTTTGTTGCTACTTGTTTATAACTTGAACTTCATGCATGCAGTAATCAATAGCGTTAACAGCTCTCTCCACATTACTATACTGCTACAAGCAGGAGGAATCCACCTCCCAGGGCCAAAGCCTGCATGGTTTGTTCTAGACTGTTTTCTCCAAATGTTGCCCTTTCTGTTTATTTATCTTTATGTCTGGAATGCTGAAGGAGCTCTTTTAAATATTTATCTATTTGTTCAAGATAATGAAAACTTCAGTGACTGGAGTATCCATAACACCTAACGTCTAAGGCTCAGATGTCATATGGCACAAATAAAGCTTGGTATTTGTTTGAATCTTTTCCGCTTTAGATTGACATTACAGACCAAAAATAGAAGCTCGGTTTTTAAAGAGCTTGAGATTAAATTGCACTTCATGAGCTGTCCTCACTGTGCACATGCATACGCTCTCCCCTGCTAAAATGTGAGCTACATGCTGGGACTATGTATTTTCTGACACTATAATAATTAGTGCTGAGATGGAAGCTGAGGAAACTTGACAAGCTAGCAAACCTTCTTTATTTTCTTCTGATCAAAGCTGTCAAGAACAGAGTTTCAAAGGGTCTTTTTAATTGTCCTCACAGTATATATAGGCACATCTGTTTTTGGTGTTCACAACACTCCATCGGCATTTCAGCCTTTTGAAATTCTGGATGTTAAAATCAATGGAAAACTCATGGAGTGAGTAAAACAAAGGAGGAGACAAGAAAACTAACATATGCTTCCTTCACAATTATACTGCAGTGTCCAAAAGGTCTGCTTGAACCATACTGTAAAATACCACGGGCAGGTGGCAGGTAGATCAACAGCAGGACACAGCCCAGATGTAGCTGCGTAGAAGAGGCCCCAGCTCCTGGCCAGCTGCACAAGCACTCTGTGCAATGGGGATATGTGCTTGAAAATGTCCCACTTCGTCCTGAGAGATCTGCTGGGGACAAGAGAAGGGTCTGGGCAGGGCTGGTAATTTTGGCTGTCTCACCAAAACCAGTTAAAGCTGTCCCTCCCGTATTCCCCAGCAATCAGAGAGGAGTTTTCAGGTGGCATTTTTGGTAGCAGTGACGGAGATCTGTTGCTGTTTGTTTTCTTTCTGAGTGATGCCCGAGGAATGGGAGAACAAGGAAGTGATCCAACACCAAGAGTGGGACAGAACCTTAAAAAGGACACAGGCTCCACAGCCTTCACAAACACCTTTTTGTTTGTTTCTGGCTGAAAGTTAGGTGTTTTTACTGAGAAAACTCTGTGATTTGCCTGCTATATGCTTTCCCCTTTTAATACGAGCTGACAGAACAGGTGACGTACTGTCTCCTTAGCCACTCTTAAAATTGCAAGTGAAGACCTGGAGGCATCAGATCTTCTACTCTGTCTCTGCAATTCTCTGCTCCAGTTGCTAAATGCCCCATAATGCTGGATTTCAGAGGAAAACAAAGGGCTCATGTTTTCCTATAGTAGGAACTATAGACTAATCAACTAGTTAAGTGATGACTTAGAAAGTTTAAAATGTACAAAAATGGTTCAGTCATGAAACATACTCCTAATGTTTTTTTGAACTGTTGAACACCTTCAACTCCCTTTGACTTTTGTTAGCAGATGTTTTGTGTGTTTGTGTGTTTCAGTGGAATAAATCAGCCCTCATAAAGTCCTTGCAGAGTTTTTGTGTGCTTGCCTACACCTGCTTTTACATGTGGTTCAAGTACCATAATTGCATACCTGAGTACCCATGTGAACATGCAACTGCAACCATTATAAGCAATTGCCTGCCAGACCATACCTTGGCCATAAAGTTCACTCACTTAATGGGAAATCTGGGAGCACTGGCATATCAAACAGTAGCAGTAAAGAACAGTTTTCTACATGTAAAATGAATCAGACAGATGTTGCTGAGAATTTGGAGCAACATCATGGGGATGTCTGAGAGAACAGGAGGGTTATCTCTTGCCTCTGCCTACTGCAGGGCCAGCTCAAGCTTTTCAGTAATACTGTTGTCCCCCAGATGCCTCCAGCATTCATTCCAAAATATGATTATTTACATTATTGCTTCTATTTTTGTTTTTGTCTTGCAGAATGACAGCATTGGAGCAAGTGGCTTTACAGGCTGCTGGCTTTACAGGGAGACAAACTGCATGACTTAACAGCCCCTTCCATTTTCAGCTTCCACAGTTCTGTGAAAGTCAAATTGCTCTTACTGTGACAAGTTGCAGGGGAAGGGAAGGACACTTGGTTGTGTGGCTTTGTCATGCTTTATGCCCATATTCCAGTTCAGCTACTGCTACAGGTCCAGCTGGCAGAACCAGTGACTGGGATGTTTACCCTGACATCTCCGAGCCCAGCGTGGCCATGGCTCTGCTGCTACAATTGGCTGCTCAGCTAATCCTGTGATCAGCTGCTCCTGCAAACACAGACATGCCCTTTGCTGAATTTTGCTTTCTCTTGTAGAAAACAAAGGATCTACAGGATTCCAGAGGAACAAAGCCCAGGGACTGTGGTTGCCAATATAACAGCTAAAGATCCTGATGATGAAGACTCTCCTAGCAGACTTTTCTACAGCATCCAGTCTTCTGACACATATTTCTCCATAAATCCATGTAAGACAAACAAAAACATATCTTCTGATACGCCCCCCACCACACAGCAAAAAAATGATTTTGCCTGAGTTTCTCAGTAGGTTTTTAGGGTCGAGTTCTTCCATCAGCTGAACAGGGTTAAATAAGATATCTTAAAGAAAGTAGACCAAAGGTGACTTATTGACAAATACTGACTTATGGCTGGAGGTTGATAATCCCTTGCATGGAAGTGAGATCAGCTGCCTTCTTTTTAATCTCTGAGGATTTAATCTCTGCGGTCCTTCTGGGGCTCTTGCAACAGCTGCAAGTAGTTAGACCACAATTTGCTCTCCTACCTGAAATCTGCTCTAGCACTGAGATGCATGGCAAACCTGCATCTCAGCTTCATGGCTCTATTTATGCCCCTTTCCAGGCAAGGCCATTAAAAAGAGTTATATCTCTTGTGCTGTTCCTGGGTTTTCTGGGGTGCACACACCACTGACCAGAGCATTTTGCTCCTAGAGCTGGCATTCAGTGACTGCCCTGTCCCTCATCTACTATTGTTTTAGAGCTGTTTATCACAGCTGTAAGAGATGCCACACAGCACTGTGCTATGGGGGATCAAGATGATCCTTCTGTGCTTTGGATTCCCTATGCTCTTTGGCCATGAGTTGCTACTGCCCCCCTCAATTGCACCCCAGAAGACAGAGGATATACAAACTGTTCTTCACCTCCTCAGTACTCTGGGAATAGTGTTGTGCTCTGCCAGAACAATGTTTTCTTTTTTGGACAGAGGCTAACAGAAGTGAATAAATAAATAAATAAATAAATAAATAAATTGCATGGCTGACCAGAACACTTGGCAGAAGTTGAGACCAGATCTGTTGATTATGAGTAGATTTAGAGGTGCTGAAGGATGCTTGAATGACAACAGCAGAAAGTGAAGCCATTTTACTTGATAGTGAACAAGACATTAGCAGCTCACTGTCCTTGATGGTCTGCAAGTGCACTCAACTCTGACTTGCACTAGTTCTTTGACAGTGTAAGGGAAATCTAAGGCCTCTGCTGAAGCCACCACTGGTATATTTTTGAGCAATGGGTATTTATCCATGAAAGTCTTACACGGAATTTTCAAGGCTATTGCATATTGTTTTAAAAAATAACTAAACTGGCCATGATTTCCACAGAACTGAAGAATTTTTAGTCTGCCACTTGTCTGCTGAGCTCTCCTGTCCTTCCTCCCATGTGCACACCATGAGTTTTGCTACCTCCCCTGAGGGTGAGCATCTAACTTCTGGCTGCTTTCTGCCCAGCAACTGGAGTGCTGCAGGTGACCAGGAGAATCGACAGAGATGTCCTTCCCCTGCAGCTCCACCCTAACATCTCAGTGATAGTGCGGGTGGAGGACAGTCCCAGTGGTGGCCATGCCAGTCAAATGGAGATCATCATCACTATTGAAGATATCAATGACAACCCACCAGAATGCATGCCGTCTACCTTCAGGTACCGAGGCTCTTGTTGCCTGAGTGCCACCTCATTGCCCCAGCCCAGAGTCCTGTCTAGGGCACATCATTTAGGGGCCTCAGACCTCCAGCTAGAGGTTCAAGTGGATATTTATCATTAGCCTTTGAAGGCTAGTGTTCACTCTAAGTGCCTTAGGACACAAAGTTCAGTTTTCTGACTTGTGCAAACTGAAATTTGGGCTAAAAATATCTCTGTATGGTCAGATACTGTATTTATATTTCTCTCTTTCAGATACCAAATTCATTAGGATATCAGAGCCATGTGTTTTATATAATTACTTGTCTGACCCATACAGATATAGGCTCCTCCATTTTTACTTTATGTTAAACTGTGGGGAATCATTCACCAGGGAAAGCTTCCCAGGCAAATCTGGAGTTTTATTTTTAAAACACTAAGCTTCTCTTCTGAATCTCTTTCTAGTGGCCTCCATAGTTTTTGTCTCATGCAGTCTGTAAGGTCTTCAGAGTCCAGATCACCTCTTGTGTCCTCTGTGCATAGTAACTTCGTCATGGACTTTTGCTGTGGCTCTGAACTCTCTGAGACCCTTGTGATAATCAGCTGGTTTATGTTTGTAGATGAGGATATAACATTATCTTCATTTTATAGAAATACTGAGGTCAAAACCGAGCAACAGAAATTGTCCATCTGAAGTGTCTGATGTGCCTGTGCTGCAGCCTTTCAGGGTACACATCACTACACAGTGCAGTTCTCAAAGACTTCAAGTGCACACGTGGTAGTTTGTTCTGCAAGTAAAAATCCAGTACCTCAAGCCAAGACCCTCTGCAGTGAGGGATTCCTGTTTAGTGGGTATCTGTTTAAATTGCTTGCTCACTAGCTAATATAAATGTCTTGTATTTAAATCACGTAGTTTTGTGGACTGGCAGGAAGAGAACTGAATTCTTCAGAGCACTGCTTGGTTACAACATCCATGACAATAACAGTGAGCTCAAGCTTTGATCCCAATGAGGCAAAAGTTTTTGGGGGAGAAGATCAACTAAAGAACTATAGTTCTGCACAAGGAAAAAACCACCAGGTCTTAATGGCATTTAGTTCTTCAGTTTTTTTTGGTTGGTTGGTTGGTTGCTTGCTTTTTTTTTGTACTTAATCCTCTTTATTAAAAAAAATGAAACAACACCTTCTGTTCCAAATTCCATCATGTGCATCATGGGGACTCTCACTGCCAACAGCAGGGACAGAAACGCTAGCTTCACAGAGCAGCAGAATGGTCCAGGTATTAGTTAAGGAGAAAAGAATGAGTTTCTCATCAGGAAAACATTATAACACACTGAAGAAGTGAGTGTTGTAAACACATTTTAAAATACTAATTAGTAATTAAACTAATTACTAATACTAATTAGTAATCTTGAACGTTAAGATCTCGTGTCAGCTTCTAAAATGGAGTTCCAAGTTTTTGGTTTGGGTCTGGCTAAATGTTTGTGTCCTGCCCATCACACAGGGCTGTTATCCACCACAGCATATGGTTCAGATTCTAGGTTGCTTCATCAGCTGTTGTCTATTTAGATCTAGGATTTCACTTAGAAAATAAATGGAAGTCAATGTTTTGGCATGTAATATATGAGGAGTTCAAGGGGAGAAATATAAGGAGCTCTGATGTGAAACATGTTTCTTTTAAACAGGAAAGAGATAAATGAAAATACAACTGCTGGAACATTTCTTCTTGATCTCAGAAATTACTGTAAAGATATTGATGTTGATGTACCAAACAATGTATTTAATTTCACTGGATTATCTGGTTTTGGAAGCAATAACTTTGCTCTGGAGTCTACTGGGTCCGGAAGACTTGTGGTCAGTCATTTGTGGCTTTATGTTAGATTGTCTCATTTCAGAAAGCAACTTATGAAATATCACTAAGTCATTCCTTACTTTGTTGTCTGCACAAGAAAAAAGAATTACTGTAATTCATGTCACAGTGGAGGGATATGGGGAGAATGGCTGTTTTGACCAGATTTGAGCTACGTACCATTTGGTAGGATGCTTTCTATGGATCCTACAGAATTTGGTGAACAGAAAACTGTCTCCTCCCATTTTAAATCAAGGTGCTAGATATGACTGAAAAAAAAAAAAAAAAAAAAAAAAAAAGATTTGGGGTGGTGGTGGTATGAGGCACCAGCTGTGATACAGATAAGCAGAGAAATCTGATGTTGTTTTATACCTATTTATTAATGACAGGCCATAGAAGATCCTCGCTCTTCAGCAAGAAGAAGTGAAATACTAGAGAAATCCCAAACATACTAACTGCTTCCCAGCTTCATTGGTCAGAATTGTAAAACCACTTTGGGTGATAAATATTCACCAAAGTGTGGTGGGATTTGCATTTGTGTGATTTTGCGTGTCAAAACATGGCTGCCTTATGCTAATAGCTGCTGTTATATTTGCATTTGCCAGAACCCCCACCAGTTGCTGGACAAGTGCGGTGGTGGTTGCTTTGTTGCTTTCAAAAGAACCACAGACAAATACAGAAAAGAGGAGGCATCACAAAAATTAGCAAGTACAAAGGCATTCTGCCTAGAAGACAAGGGTGCTACAGGAGCAGTAAAATAATTTTGTATGGTTTGCTTTGTTTTCTTATCTGAAGTATAAAGGTTGATAACCGTTGTCCTTATCTGCTTCATCTACCAACACAAAAAAAAGAGTTTACTTTGCTGCACAGGACATGATTGTTGTCAGCCTTTCGATTACCATGTTTGTGTAACGTAACAGGCTATCTGAAGTGTCCCATCCCTCCAGGAGTTTCCCTACAGACAATAAACAGTGGATGCCTGTGCTTTAGTCCTGCTGCCCCAGAGTTTATGAGGCTCCTGCAGAGAGACAGAGCTCAGGAGATTAGGATTTAAATCTCTGTGTGAGCCACCGTTTAGTAGCTACTTGGTTCCTGGACAAACAGTTGTAGCTGAACCTGATACCTATAATACAGGTCTGCAGGCACAAGCTCAAGGAGTAACTATTGCTATTTAGCAATCACAGATTCTTACTGAGCCAACAAAGGGCACAGTAAATAGCCAGCTCATTAGATACACTTTGAACTAACTAGGTAAAAGGCCAAGACCTTATCCTTCAAACGATACAACTTCCTGCACTTAAGAGGAAGATATTTTGTTGGCAGAAGGAAAGAGTTTTGAATTGCCAAGAGACACCAAAGCGTGAATGTAAGGAAAAAGCCTGAAATTCAATCCTGTAATTGATTTATAGCCTATATTACTCCTGCAGGACAATTCTATATAGTCAAGAAGGAGACCACACTTACAGAATGCTGAAAAAACTAATTGCCATCACGTGTATTGTGACTTTATGTGTAAAGTGTAAATACAATTGTGTTTCTTTTAATTTAGATGACTGGAAGTATTGATTTAGAAAACCCAGCTAATCTAGGAGCTGAACTTTATTCTTTGACTGTCAGAGTGCGAGATATTGCCTCTCCTAACTACTCAAGCAAGTATCCCTTTTACAATTTTTTGATATTTTCCTGTGCTGTAACAGCATGGAGAGAGGAATACCATATGTATTTTGAATATATGCATGAGAAAATTTCACAGCCATACTTAACTATGATTTAATCTTCTGTTATATTTCCAGACATCATTTACATTTACATCAGGATAAAGCCAGTGAATGATTTTTTTCCAGTCTTCGATAGTTTATCATATGAATTTAATGTTCAAGAAACTACTAAAGGTACAGTAAGTGGCATCTACATGATAGAAACAGTGTTGTCATGTTGACAAATATATTTTTGCTCCAAATATATTTTAATTTCTTTGAATAAGGAAAACACCTCAAAGTTCCACTTTGACTGGGGTCTCACAGTACACCACCTAGTAACCCTAAATAGACAAAACTGGCAAGAACTCCAATTGTACAGATGGAAACTGAGACACAGACAAATTCAGCAATTGCACAAGAAATCTGTGACAGAGCCAGGAACTGAACTCAGATTTCTTGTTTTAGACCGTCTTTCTGCTCTTGCTAAATTAGCCTTTTGGAGGGATCATGATGGTATAAAAAAACAACAACACTGTAGACCATAGCGCAGATGAGAGAGCCTTGTCCCAGGCATGGTGTGAGACTGTCACTCCACTGTCCCTTCAGACCCAGCTCACCTCAGGTGCAGCAGGAGTCCTGGAGGTGGGGTGGGATAGGGATGCTTGGATGAGGATCCCATGCTCCACCAGCCAGTGCAGCTCCTTGTGCTGGAGACAAGGTCCTTTCCATTCCTACAACAGCCCAGGACCAACTGCTGAAATGTAGCCTTAAATCTGTTGCAACTGAATTTGAAAAGGTTCATGTGCTCAACTCCCACCTCAGTGCCCTTCCTGTCCCCTGATGAGCCCTGCATTTTAGGAGTTTGTGGGGCAGCACCATGGCATCTTTCCTTCTTGGTAGTCCTCACATGCCAGATGTGACCACCAGCCTACTCTGTGCTGTGCTGCTTGGCATGCAGAGGAGTTAGCACAGGAATGGCATCTTCCCCAGCTTCATCTTCTCCCTCATATGACCTGATGTACTGGCTTTCCCCTGTTGGCTGAGAATAAAATCTGAGGTCTGTTGGATATACACCGGATAAATCTTGATCCTCATTCTGGACTTTCCACTGTAACATAAAAACTGAAGTTGGAAAGGACCCCTGAAGGTCTCAAGTCCAACCCCTGCTCAAAGTGGGTCTAGTTTCACAATTAGGTCATGTTGCTCAGGGCTTCATCCAGTCGAGTTTTGAAAATTTCCAATAGTGGAGATATCACAGCCTCTCTAAGCCCTTGCTTCAGCTGAACAACTTTCATTCCAGATAATTTTTTCTTTGTAAGCAGTTGGAATTTTCCATGTGGCCACCTGTGTCCATTCCCCGTTGTTCTTTCATGGTTCCCTCCTGAGACTGGTGAATCTCAATCTTCCCTGTTCCTGCCTTTTAGGTAGTGGGGTACAGCAACTAAATTCCACCTTCGCCATCCCTCCTCCAGCCTGCACAACCCCAGCGCCACCAGCCTCTTCTCCTGCATTTTGTGCTCTGCTTCTTGCTGTCTTAGTGCCCCCCAGGCCTTTTTCCAATTTGTTAGTGTTTGTCTTCTAACTGGGGCCCCAGACTGGTCTCAGGTCTCCAGTTGTGGCTTTATGAATGCTGAGGAGACAGGAGTGGTCACTTTTTACCACATACTGGTAACACACTCATTAATGCAGCCCAGCATGTGATCTCCATTCCCCCAGGGGCACCCTGGTGGCTCATGTTTAACTTGCCCACCAGGGTCTGGGGTCCTGCTCAGTCAATCCCAGCCTGTGTTGGTGCATGGACTTGTTTTGGTCCAGGAGCAGGATTTATAATTGTCTGTGCTGAGCTCTGTAGGTCCTTTTGACCTGTTGCTCCAGCCTGCCAGGCCCTTCTGAACAGCAGCACATCCACCACTGCCCCAGGCTGGTATTACTCAGAAACCTGTCCCAATGGCCAACCAACAAGGAAGACGTGCAACTGCATCACACAGCAGGCAGATAACCTAGTATCTGCTTGAACACACCAAATGATTATGGCTAGTGCAGGCTCAAAGCACAGCTGAAGGCAGCTGTGCTTGTGGTCAGCAGATCTGTAGGGCTTTGTGGTGTTTATGTGCCCTGGGGGGACAGGAAAAACACATGTTTCACGCAGCCCTGCTATCCTTCCAAATCCTCCTCTCCCTTGTCATGGGCCAAGGTGCAGGCCCAAATCTCCAGCCCTAACCCTTAGCTCTATTTTCTTCCTCCCCTGGTCAGGGGGATTCTGCTAAGGCTCTGCAGGCCTGCACAAATCACTCCTGCATGCCCTGTGGAGAAGCTGTCAGTTGTTGCTGAAGAATATGGTGGAACTGCAGTTGGTGTGGGGATGTGTGGCCTGGGACAGAGCTGGGGAGACTGGGGAGACTGAGGGTGACCAGCTCCCAGGGGAGGTCTGCCTGGTAGAAGGACACTGTCAGCACTGGCTCCTGTAAAATAGGAAAACAAGGAGGGCTACAGGAGGATCAGGAGACACACACTGGTTGCTCAGCAACTGGGCTGAGCTAACGAAAGCTGAGCCCAGCTCAGGTCTTGGGCCGAGCTGACGTTAACAGGGTGCTTGCTATTGCCATACCAAACAGGAGCCAACAGTTTGCAGCGGGACTGGAGTTCACAGGGTCAGGAAAGAAATAAAATATGCCAACCCTTCATTTACATGCTCCTTCAGCCTTACTCTGTGCATGTGGCCTATTTACTCCATATTGTTCCCAGGTCATATGGAGGCATTGAGCACTGAATCAAGTCTGAATCCAGTCTGCAGAGATGGGTATGCACAGTCCCATTGTAGTTCCCAGAGTTTACAGCACTGTCATTTGTAGCTTGCTTCATAAATGCTCCATGCAAAGGTGATTCAAACCACCCTTTAAACTCTCCAGAAGGAGTAGCAGTGATTATTTCTGAAGGAGGACAAAGAGTCTAGTGCTTGGGCTGCTGCAAGGCAGTAATTTGTGTCAGTGCGGGGCTCTGGGGTGGCCCTTGCCACCAGAGCACTTCTGCTGTGGTTCTGTACAGACTCCTTGCATTGCGGTATTTATTGCTAGCAGGCAAGCCTATACACGGGGGAGCCATAACACAACATGGTAAACTGGTATTTCTTACAATTATGCTTTACTTCTTTGGGGTAAAAAAAACTCTAAAACAAATGTTTAATTAGAGTTTCATCAAGCTTCTGTAGGAACAAGCAGTCTGCATGTCCTTTTCCTCTAGTTTTAAAATGTTAGTGAAATATGGATTTTCTTCCTCTTAGTTGGATCCAGAATTGGAAAAGTGCATGCCAGAGATGCAGACTGGCCGCCCAGTGTCATCACTTATTCCATTGTAGCTGGAGGAGGCACCAGGGATTACACAAATGTATTCTGGATCAGCCCAACTAATGGAGATGTGAAGATTTTGGCTAGATTAGACTATGAAACAACTCAGAAACACCTTTTCACAGTGCAGGCCTCAGACCAAGAGAAGACTGCAACAGCATCTGTGAGTAAATCCAGTCTACTTTTCCCCCTTTATCTACATTTTTCTCTCTTCTTCCTGACAAGAGCAGTAAGACGTTGGGCAAACCACTTTTGGTCTCTTTTGGCAAGTCCTGCACAGGACTGTAAATTAGTCAGGTGAAAGAGATGGTGCTTACTGTCTTGATTTGTTTCTTACAAAACGGACTAAAGTAATATTTTTTTTTTATATATATTTTATTCTTTCAATCTTTCTTCCTTATCTTACAGATAAGTAAAATTGTTTTCTGTGCCCTAGCCAATTTAAGGTATTCCTTATGGCTACATATGTACCAGAAAACAGAAAAAGGAAAGAGTCTTGAGGCCAAGTAGCACAGCCTAACTGTATTGATGCCTAGTATTGAGTCTTTTTTGGACTTCATGTAGTGCCCCTATGGCTCTCAAACATACTTACAATTTTATATGTGACCTTTTTTCACTGCAAAATGCTCAAGGTAACATTGGAATTGTGTTGCAGTCCATCAGAGTTGTGTTTTTATGGGGTAAGTCAGAGGGGGCTTAGAAAGGCCATTACCAGCATTTCTCTCATACTGGCATGGTCAGTCTATAAGGAGTCTTCCTTCCTTTCACAGATCATACTCTGAATTATTATTAACTATGCTAAGAAGCCTAACTAATGTCTGTGAAGCAATTTGAGACATTTGAAAGGAAGTTTAATGAATGTCTGGTACTATTATTATTTCTCATTCTTACTATGACATGATTCAGGTAATTCAGATGATCAGCCACATCAGATCAAAATCCCTGTGGTTTTGGAACATACTTCAAGTTAAGGAAACTGTTCCAAAAGAGTGCCAGTCACAAGAAGTGAAGGTCAGATGATCACAGACATTTTCTGGTAGAATCCAGTGTGGAAGGGGGGGTCATTGCTCTTCATGTGCTGATCAGAAAAGTGAAAGGGGAAAAGTGAAATTGTTTCTGAAGTCAATAAAATTCTGCTTCAGCACAGTAGAAGAACTTCAGCCACCTATTACTCTTTTCTTTCAGGTAACTGTGAATGTTTTAGATGTAAATGATGAAGAACCAGTTTGTTCACCCAATTTCTATTCATCTCAAATTCCAGTCAGTTTAGCAGCTGGGACCAATGTAAATGGCTTCAGGATTCAGTGTCAAGATCGCGATTCTGATCCCAGGTCATTCCGTTACTTCATTAAAGAAGGTAGTGCATCATAGCATGTGAGCTGGGAGCAGTGCACAAATTCTTAAACATACATGGTTCGGTTTGATTTGTAAATAGAAGTCTAGAACAGTTTGAGTGCAACTTCTCATGGAGAGTTAATTGTGATCCCCAAGTTTCATACATCATTATTTTGCAGCTTATCAAAAGAGATGTTTCTATAAGTTGGCTGTGGATTCTGCCACCTAGAATGATGCCCTTGCAAGTTTGGATTGCCTACCACATTAATTAATTGACAATGAATTGCATAATTGACAAAGACTTTAGTAGAATGAGCTGGAAAGATCTTCACGGTCAGATTTAACTTCCAATTATAGTTGAGTGAATCTTGAGAAGCTGTGGTGGCTTCTGTTTCTCTGCATACCTCACCGTTAGGTGATGATAATCAGATGACGGTAAGTAATTGAGCAAACCCACGTCCTAATTCCATACCGTATGCATTAAAACCACATTATAAAAATGTATGCTTAAACCTAATAATCAAGTGCATCTGGAGAGCTGTTACAGTATGGACTGACGTTTAGCTTCACAAAAAAGGAAACACTCTCTCAGGGAAATTTAATTTGTTGTTGTTGCTGAGGTTATTGACATGCACTGCTGAAACTTTAAGTGTGGTTGCTGGCATGATTTTGGTCTGTACCAACAGTGCATTTCCAGAGAGATCCTGGGCATTGCTGAGGAACCCAGGACCCTGCCCAGTGCACTCTTACTGACCCTGAGGGAGTAGAGGCTCAGAGGTTTGGCTACACAGATGTGATTTGTGCCATGCAGTGGGCCTTTGAGACAGAACCCATGGCCCATTATATGTTGTATGGTGGACATGGCCTTCAAAGTCACCTCAACTCTGGAGCTCTACAGGCCAACAAAAGCAAAAACAAAGTAATTCTGGTGCTTTTCCATGGCTTTGAACTGTTCTATCTGTGTTCTGTCCAAAGACTAACAACCAGGGCTGGCCTCCCTGCTGCCCAGGCCCCTAGCAGATCTCCAGTAACATGAACAGAAAATGAGGAGACTCGGGGCCAGACACATGGAACTCCCTTCTCTGCCCTCCTCCAAACAGCTCACAGTGCAGATGAGGCCCTGGAGGTAATTAAGCCCCATGAGTCATTAGATCTCATCTGGGGGACCCATTCAAAAGCTGCATATAGGGAGCATGCTCTGGGCAGTGGGAGAAGCCATGAAAAGGGCTGGGGGAGCCTCTGGAGATGCTGTTGGTGCTCATATGGCCTAAGGGCCACAGTAGGATCACCCAGGCAGCAGGAGTTCTGCAGCGCCTTAGGGTCTTCACCCTGGCTGGGTGCTGCTGCTGTGGAGTGCACTCCGGGCTGTAAGAACAGGTCATTCAGTGTGATGTGAGAGCTGCCTCTTGTGTGCCCAATGGCACTGAGGTATTTTCACAGCGTTGTCTCAGCTGTGTCCCCATAGAGGGTCTTATTCTGTATTTTAATGATTTTATGATCATATTATTTTATATGATTGTGTATGATATCAATAAGATTGAAGAGCCATTCTTGTCAATGGTATTCCACCACGCAGGTGTAAAATGATCCATAAAAAGTTGTCAACAGAAGCCGATCTTTTTGTTTGCTTTGTGCATTTATCTTTTTCCCTTTGTTTTTCCTTTTTCTTCCTTTTTTGGTTGTTTTTATTGATTTATTTACTCATTGTTATCACTTGCAGGCAACGTGAACAATCATTTCACCTTTTCACCAAGTGCTGGCTCCAACACATCTCGGCTGATTCTTGCATCTAGGTTCAACTATGAGAGTGGACTTGATAAAAGCTGGATTTACAGGCTGTGTGTCTATATAACAGATGACAATTTACTGTCTGCCAGGGACAAAGCTACACACCTAGTTAAAACTGGTACAGTGTCTTTAAGCATCAGGGTTATCCCAAACCCAACAACTGCCATTACCACCACGGTAAGTGCACTGAAATTTATACTCAACTCCGCGGTTCATTTAGTGGCTAATCGCCATGGGAATGAAGAAAAGAGGGTAGATGTATGCAAAAGGAAAGCAAAAACCTACAGTGGGTCCTGTTTTGGGAAGTGTTGGGGCTTGTGTTCTTACATTGAAGCCACTGCTTGTTGATATGCTTGGTGTCAGGAAGGATTCTTGGTAAAGGTTTGTAACATATGTTTTGTACTTTAGTTTCTAAAACAAAAAGGGTGAGTATCCATGGACCAGGCACTCTGCCATTACCATGTAACTGGAAAGTTAAGGATTTTGGCAGCTTTATTAATAAGGAAAGTGTAGGGGTTAACCTTTGCCTGGAACCTTAAGATTACTTCATGCATTTTGCTCAGCCTCTTTTTTTCTTTTATTATTTATTTATTTATGTTGCTTTTAACTACTCCAGTGTCCTTGCACTTCTGTTTGCTTCTTATGCAGTGGGATGAATCAAAACAGGCAACAATGACAACAAGAAATCCTTATTAATTTGCAAGGGCCATTTTTCCATCCCTAGGTCACCCTCATGTAAAAGTTCAAGCTGCCTGTCAGGAACTGAAGTTCCTGAGTTCTCAGCAGGTTTCAGACAGGCAAAGCCAGATGGGTGGGATGGGTATTTCCTGAGCTCCCAGTCCACATGGTGGTCCATAGCTGAGTGGGGGAAGCCTGCACAGCTTTTGGCAGCCAGTCTGGGACCTGGCCTCGCACCCTGATCACCCTGTGGAGCTGTGTGCCTGCATCCCGGTGATACAGCCAGCTCCTTGGTACATCCATCCCAGGCAAGCTCTGGCTCAGTGGTTTTGCTTTGGAGCCAGTTTTCTTCAGGGTGGTGAAGGACACAAGCAGAGCTTGCTTGCATTCTGCCTGCTGAAGCAGCACAGCCTGTAGGGTGCAGACCAGCCTGCCTCCATGTTTGTGCTGATCGCTGCCTTCATCCTTTGTCTCATCATCTCTCCATCATCCAGTCCATACATTTTCTGCCTGTCTGCAGATGGCATTACCCTTTTTCCACTGCATGCAGGTATGAAAATATTAGGATACTGAAGGGGTAAAAGTGTTATTCATTGTAAAACTGTCCAAATGTGCCAAGGTAGGCTGGTAACTCAGCCAGAGTCAGGGGATCCTCCAAACAACACGTGCAGGTCTGGAAGCTTTGCTATGAAAATGCTTAAATCCAGACTTGCAGACTGATTAATAACCCAATTATCATCTAATGCTCTGTTTGGAAGGAATAAATGGCTTTTTCACAGCCTTCTCCTCCCCCCTACTTGAATAAATGAAAAGTTAAGCTGAGTAATGAGACTTATTCCATGTTTCTTTTCCCATGCTTTACTACAAGCACAGACAGTACAGACCACATACCACAGTGTTAAATCTGCCTGCCCAGAGATATCGGCCTCCCATTTTCAGACTGTTTTCCAGAAAAGCACTTCCATTTCAGCACCTTCTCCCATCACTGCTCATTGCCTGTGTTCAGCGTAGCAACCTGATGACTCGGATGCTGTAATGCTGGTGCAGTGACAGGAAGCCCCGTTCCAAAAAGTCAATTGTGACTTCAGTCCCAATGAGGATGGAGTGGTGGTGATCTTAAGATTATTGTAGCCTTTGTGTAAGGATTTCTTGTGCCTAGCACAACTGACTGGCAATGGGCACTGACAGCTCTTCACTTTAAACATCTCCTTTTAATAGCGACTGATATTACCCACTTCAGCTACCTGTCAACTTTTGCAAGGCTAAATAAGTTACTTCAAAGGTGTTCCTAGATGGAAAACAAATAGATACCCTTACTGAATTTCATACGCAATGTGATTACAAACGTCTTACAGAAAATTTAATAAAAAAGTTGGTAGATGATCAAAATGAATAGAACCACACCATGTATTGACCCAGATAGCGCAAACAAGTAATTTCTAATCCATATAAAGACAGTTTCATGATGGGATCCTAATGAATGAGCTTCTAGTGACCTGCCAGCTCAGAGCTGTGTCTCCTGGCACACAGAAGATGTGGGAGATCACAACTGCTCAGGAAGTGTAGTTTTCCCTTCTGGAGCAAGTCACAGGGAAAAAAAAAAAAAAAAAAAAAAAAAAAAAAAAAGAGTTTCATTTAATTTATACAATAACCTAATTCCTCAGAGTTCTACTGCTTTTGTGAAGGGGGTCGAATGATCGCTGCAGTGCAGATGACCTAATTCAAGTTTTGCCTTAGGTAACAAGAAGCCATTATCTCGGTAATGGCAGTATTCCCTGAACTTCCAAATCCTCCAACAGTGCGCTCGCAGCTTCTCAGGCAATCTGAGGCTTTTAAGCCCCACCATGGCATGCCTATTTTAATATTAGACATTGAAAAACACCATCTGGAACCAGCTTTTGCATTGTGGGTGGGCTCCATTTCACCTGCCTTTGGTTGCCCAGGATCTCGGTGGTCCATCTCAGCCATCTGAGCTGCCTCGGCAGCCGGCAGAGAGGTACGTGGTGTGAATCACTTCTAGCAGACGCTATGTTCCTCTGCCGATCATCTGCAGAGCCCTGGGGCAAGCTTGGGCCAGGTGCCTGGGTGCAGAAGTTCAGCCAGATGAACGGTGCTGTCGGTGTTGGTAACCTTACAAGAATGCAGCATTGAGAAACGTTTCCTATCTTGTTTTAAAAGCCTGGCTTTACTCTGGTGACAAAAAAGGAAAATCTCTACTCTGACTCGGCATGGTACGTGCCCTTCATCATCACCCTCGGCGGTTTGCTGCTCCTGGGACTGCTGGGGTACCTGGGGCTCCTGCTGGCCATGTGGATCCGCACCCGCTGCCCTCCGGCGCACAAAGCAGACGGCGCTCCTCTGTGAGTCCTCCCAGGTGTCATGCCAGAGAGCCCCTGGCACGGGCAGAGAGAACTCAGCCTTTTCAGCCATAACAAAATCTGTGCTTTGAATGCTTTATGGCGGTATGCCCTCTGCTGTAGTAAATGCAATTACTGGCTACGGCAATATTTGGTGTTAAGAAGTCAAGGAAAAATGACACTTTTTTAAAAATGGATTTGCTAATACTTCAGCATTAGCTGAAGGTCACAGTGGAATTAACAGTCATGACCTCTAAAGGCAGCTAATCTTGTAAGGCCCTGTTGGAGTCCGTGCCCAACTGTGCTGAGCAAAAATACAAATGTACCCGATGCCAACTGCAAGGGTGCTCCCATCCAGGCAGGTACCACTGCATATTCCTCCCTCTCAGCCTCAGAGCTCAGAGCCCTTTCCAAACATTGGTGCTAATGCCAATTTCTGTGTTCTGGCAAAGCTTCTGCAGATTTCCTGCAGTGTTACCCAGGCCTGCTGCAAGGCTCTGGCCCATAAAGCCTCATGGCACCTCTAAGTGCTCTTTTTTTTTGGCAAAAGCCATGGAAGCACCTGGGAACGGCTCTGGTTTAGTGTGGGAAGAGATCACTGCTGGGAGTCCGAGTGCCTATAAAATGGCATTTTCATAAAAGCAAAGACAAGCAGCTCTGTCAGCGGACTGGGCTTTAACAAGGATTTCTGTAAATATTCTCAGGATTTGAAGTTAAATTTAGAAGTTGTAGAAAATGTAAAGAAGTAATATATGACTGTGATTATAATTCAAATGGTGTGTGCAAGGAGTTTAGCAATTTGTGATAAAAATGACAAATGAATCTAGAAGCATATAGCTTGGCCATTGTTATTATTTATTAATAGGGCAAGTGATTCATTGGGAGCAGGCTCTTCCATTAAAAAGCAATTTTTATATTTTCAAATACATTTACAATCTTTCAAATATTTTAAAAAGTATCATCTGAGCACAGCAGATCAAAAAAATTGACCTTCCTCCAAGGATGGAACAAGATGAGAATGTCTGAAAATACATTTTTCCAGATTACATAAATCCATAATGCTATCATCAGTAAGTCTATCTTTTTACTATCATCCCTTCTTGGAGATGTGTTAGCACAATGCTCAGGGCTGTCTTCCTGTTTGGGAGCAGTGTTAAATGACGCAGGCATTTAGTGAAAGAAAGGCATAAAACAAACAAATCAAGCAAATCCCAGAACTCAAGGAAACTCATCCTTCTTGCCAAGTGGAAGAGAGTGAAGCATGATACTTTTATGTAGGCATAAGCATGACATTTGCTAACTACACCTCTTAATCTTTTTTTTCATTACAGGATAAATGATCCAGGTGTGTACCTCTTTTCTATATTGTAATACCTCTCAACAACACTGTGTTTACTGTTCTGTATAAAATTTGTAAATCCATTTATGACAAATGCATTTGGCCAAGTACAGAAGTACTCTGATCAAACACGCTGGCTGATAATGGGATGCCAGCCTATGAGGCGGTCCTTTTGGTCCTCAGATCTCTTAACTACTAGGTAAACCCAAGTTCAGAGTAGCCTGGTATTCTGGTATGGATGCTAAAGAATTACAGTATTTTTCACATGCATTTCATATGCTGTCTCTTAAAAAAAATCTTATCACTCCAAACCACCTTCA
This sequence comes from Oxyura jamaicensis, assembly GCF_011077185.1. NCBI lineage: Eukaryota > Metazoa > Chordata > Aves > Anseriformes > Anatidae > Oxyura > Oxyura jamaicensis. The sequence continues at coordinate 13,854,017 of NC_048893.1, forward strand.
AGAGTCCTCTCCACTCTAATTCCCTGTTCTCTGATCCCTTTCATTTGCTCCCCTGATTTCACCACACACACTTCAAGATTTATTAGTATTGGTGCTTGTAAAGGTGTTTGTATAATTTAGCAGGGGCGTAAGTTACACACACAAAACCAGGTGTTCTTTAAGCAGTCCTCCTTTTAATCTCATTAGCATTCCCCTGACAAGCCTGCCATGCCTTTCCTCAATCAGTATTGCCCAGCTTGAAAAAACAAAACAAAACACATGACTAACAAACCCCAATAAAACTAGCTGTTCTCTTGGTTGCCCAATTTGAGACATTTCAGCATTGGCCAGTTTCCATAAAAATGGGTGCTTGGTGCTTTCTGAAAAACTGGTTCCCGAATGCTGGGCAGCAAAGGCCAGACAGAACAGGTTTCCCATTGGTGCTCAGGTTCAGGCCCATCTGCAACATTTCAGAGCATTGCATGCCTGGCCATAAAGCCCATTGGTGGCTTCCTCTAAAGGAAGGTCGTTAAACAAACCAGCAAGGAGTGAACAAGAAGAAATCATAGCAACTAGTTGGGTATCATCCACAAATCCATGCTGTTGAGATGCCTGTGGCACTGCCGCTGTGTTTGTTTGCATGTGGGATGAGTTAATAGTGTGGTAAATTCACATATAACCAAACTGTTCTTCAATCTGAATATGACTTGACTGGATTTGCAGCACTTCCCTGTTTTGTCTCCAAACGCATGTTTGAGCGCACAAGCTTAGTAAGTACAAACATTCATGGGAAAAGATCTACATTTGTAATTCAAATATCCCCCGAAGTGAAATTCACTTGCGGGTAGATAGGCAGTCCAAGGCTCCTACAACACCCAAGTCCTCAAAATATGCCTTGAAGAGGTGGTATGTGGTGCACAGACCTGTGCTGGCCAGGTTTCTGGGTGGGGGCATCTCACCCCTAAAGAAAACCCTGGTTGTGTCAGTGTGGAGCGGAGTGACATGCATAAAAGGAATTATTCACTGAACAAATGTGCGAATAAGTTTAAATAATGAACACATTTGACTTTCTATATCTGTTCATATCATTTATGAAGGAAGTTTTGTTTAAGAAACCATTGTTATTTATTCATGACTGAAGGAATAAGACTTTTCAAGGCTCAACTTTTAATTTGTCATTGGCAACTGTGAATCCTCACTCCAAAACACTATGAAGATGTTTGCTTTTCAGTGTTAGGGATCACCCTTTGAAAAGAAGTAAGACTCATTTGAGATGTCTGAGAAGCTGAGAACTAAGAATCTCTATTTGTTTGGGGGAAATTTGACTTTAATATCTATAGTCAATGTCAGAAAAAATCTGATTCTTTACAACGTGCATTTTCTTTCTTGTAGAAAAGAAGAAACCTAAGAAAGAAGTGGTTTTGGTGAGTACTGCTGGCCTCAGAGCAAAACTAAAGTTTAGTTTTGATCCCCATCATGTGGTGTAATCACAGTTATTTCCATTGTAATAGATTTTTTCATTATTTTTATTTTTCTCCCAGTTACCACATCTAGGGGCTCCTTCCTTTTCCATAGCCATAATGGCATAAAGACTGCAGTGTTCACTCTCCCTCCCCAAGCTCTTTGGAGAGGGGATTCCCAAGCCTCCTCTGGGTGGAGGTGAAGCTCATGTGGTTTACACACGTGGGGGTATTTTGCATGTTAGACCTTATTAATTCTCCTTTAAACATCTAGCAGCAACACCCTACACCACAAATGGCCTTTGTTGCCAGTTTTGATTAAACTCAGCCTACAGGAATGCACTATACAGGTCATACAAATCCGCCTCCGTCCATGTAGGTCAGCATTTCCAAGTCACTGCTCCTCCTTGCTTAACTAATTCACAGGATTCGTTCCACATTTTGTCTCTCTTCACAGAAAATGACAAGGCTAAACACTGTCTTTGATGGAGAAGCCAGAGACCCAGGTAATAAAAAGCAATTAACAGTGAATATGAATATTTGGCCGGAAACACACTGGATTAGTTGACTTAAATATGGTTTGACATTTGCTTTTCGTATTTCAGGTTTGCTGTTTCCAAGGAGAACGGGAGCTATATTTCACAGATAGATAGTGAAAATCAAGACAGTGCCCTAGTAACATTTCTAATGGTAGAATACACTCACATCCAACGGTCAGATTATTCACTGCTGCTCTGCTAACCCTGACTTTAAGGAGCTGGTACCAGGAGGTGAGAGAGGAGGAGGAATTTGCTCCCAGCCTCTTGCCCTGGTGCTGTCACAGCTACATGGTTTCACCTCCCCATGCATGGGAAATGGCCAGCGGATTAATGTAGCCACAGGTGTGCTGATTCTGTCTCCAAAACCTCTCTCTGAATGCTACTCACACCTGCACAAACCCACTCCAAGTAGCAACAGCACATTGCTGCTCTTTAGCTGAGGCTTGGGCATCTCTTAATGGGGAGGACAGAGAAGACCATTCTGCTTTTAGATAAAATTGTGGTGGCTGAGGGCCCCAGTAATGGAGAGGAAGGGTTGGTAGAATGTGGAACACCCAGTCAAAATAGGTCTTCAACAAATACATCTGAAAATAGGTCTGTCTCAAATTATCTAAAAAAAAAAAAAAAAAAAAGGCAGGCTTGTTTTGAGGCTTGGATTCACGTAGCCAAATTTCCACCCAAGTGTCTGTACCTCGTGTTTCTTATTAGCTGTCTCTGGGCTCTTAGAGGCTGTGAGCTAATAGGAAACGCTAGGCACAGGGACTTCAGTAGAAGTTGGGTGAACAAATGGGCCCCTACTGTGCAATTAAGTTCATCCACAAGGCTGCCTGACGATGGTTTGGGCCAAGTCCAAGGCCACCTGCTATTTATAAAGAGGTTCTGGAGGGACATCCAGAAGTCCCTGCTTTTCGCCTGTGTAACTGGGTTTGTTAGATGTTAAACATGGATGTGCTCTAGGCCACTGCAAGAGCTGGACACCTGGTGGTTCCTTTCCTCAGCAGACCCAACCACACCATGCTTGTGGCCAACTGAGCCCACCCAAACTGCCCCCAGAGCCACAGCACCTGTGCCATGCCTGCCACAAGCACTAAGATGTAACATGGCTTTGTGGTGCCAGGAGAGAAGTGTGGGATCCTCAATCCTCCCTCTCCCCTCCATGGCTCATCCCAAGCCATAAAGGATCAAGTGCTGGCAGTTCAGAGATGAAATTTGATAATTCCCAGCATATCATCTGTTGAATACGATTAGGAGGGCTGGTCAGGATCTGCTGCCCAATCTGGGCTGCTTTAACATGCCTGCCTTGTAAGCACTCGGAAAAAATACCACGTGAAGAGATCCAGTTTCATCCTTAATTGCTCAAATTGCATTCATGTGTCAGAAACCATTAATTCTGATACAAACTGTAACGTGTAGTAACACGTAACCACCGTTTCTTTCCAGGCCTCAATAGTCTTGTTTGTCTCGTATTAATAGCGTTTAATTACAAGCAGTGACACTGCAGCTCCTGATCCTCTGTCTGTTTAGCAAGAGACAGTAATTCAGGCCATGAGGCAATCACAACGGATGGATGGGCATTTTTCCACCTACCTCTGGATGGTGGATGAACTGAAGGAGGAGAGACTTGCTTTGTGTCCAGGTAGAAATTACTCATAAAATCTGAAGAGGGCCAACCATCTTTGTAGTAAGGAAAGGTAGCAACGTGTGCTAACCAAACCAAACTTAACAATATTTTGTATATCTGAGGGAGGCATATCCATGCACAAACAGAAAATACATTTTATTTCATTGTATTCACAGCAGGCCAGGAGGAAATCAGTTTGTTAAAATTGTGACACAACACATACAGCTAAAACCCATGGGGAATCCCAGATCTCTGAACCTCGTGTCACCCTAGATGACCTGATGTGGTCTGGAAGACATATGCAGCCTATTGTGGTGCTATCAGGTTTTGCTATACCAAGTAAGCAACTCCACTTGAAAAAGTAAGCACAAACATACACAGTGGCCTTTCCCAGCGTAGCCCCAGGCACAAATCTGAGGAGAATAAGTCATAACAACTAAGGACTATGTATGGGTTTGTTACACTGACCACAATAACCCACAGCAGCTGGAATTTGTATAGAAGCTTAGGATGATAACAAGGTCCTGTTTTGCATGTTCCTATTCTCCTCAAAAAAAGTGCAGCATTTTTGTATTAATGGAAAAGCATCCCCACTGAGTGGCCACCACGACTTCCAGGGTACCACACTTGCAGAAATGCAGATTTCCTTCTCAGGGCTGCCTTCCCAAACTCATCTGGTTTTCCAGGTTTTTCACATTTTCCTTTTTAGCCTCATCGTGAGGAGATCTGTCATGTCTTAATCTGCTGAAGTAGTCATGATTTTAATTCCTTGTCTTTTCTCCCCTGCAAGTCACTGGCAAAATCTACGAATTCAATACATGGTCGGGGGCCCGGAGGTGGAAGAAGAGCAATGAGCCCCTTCAGCCCACTCCAGCCATGCAGGTAACATCAAGTGCTACAGACAGCAGCGTCCCAGACACAGACAGAGCAGAGACACCAAGCAAAAAAGAGACTTCAGAGAAAAGGAAAGAGCCAACCGCAGAGACCAAGAGGAAAGAGCCAACCACAGCTGCCAAGCCTTCAGCAGGGCCATCACAAACACCAGGCCAGGATGGGGTGAAAGCACAAAAGCAGAAATAGGAATCTGCAGGCAGGGGGTTACCCTCACCAGCCCCCAAAGGCAAATACTGACCTCTTCTCCACAATGAATGCTGCATTTTTGTTACACCAGCCTTAAAGCTCTCTATCTATCTCAGCTGCAAAACATCGGGTGGCCACTGCTGTGGACTCAAAGGCAGGATGAAGCTGGACTTATTTTGGCATGTGCCGGTAAGACTGGGAGAGAAGGGAAGGTGCAGAGACAATCGGGGCAATGAACATGGTCTAGGAGCTAGTGTCAATGAAGACCTTGCTTCTCCAAGTGCAAAGACAGACTCTGGTTGTTGCAGAGGAATTGCTTACCTCTTGGGAAGGGGTGGACATGAAAGGGCAAGAAGAAAAAATGAAAGCACCATCATGGACAGAAGCATCAGCTGCTCCCTGGGCTGTAGCTGCTGGCAGCTTCCTCTTGGAAGAGCTCTCTGCCCCCAGGCCAACATGTCCTGGTCCACTTTAGTGGCAGCAGCACACACATGGAGCTGCTGAATGGGGCCAGGAGTGCAGCTGTGAGTGTGAGGCTGGTTTGCTTCTCCTGTCCCTGAGTCTGAACAGCAGAAGGGGTGAAAAGCAGATTAGAGTTGAAAAGTTTGCTGGTAACAGCTAAAAATATTCTCTTTTCATTCAGTATTTTATTTCATCCCTTCCTCCCCATCCTGTCTTGCTGTAGGAAAGAACAGAGCTTGAAAGCAGTTTTGGAGTGGAGACAACCCACAACTTGTCATGGTATCGCAGGCTGTCATGTCAACATTTTTAGCTTATTTATCTTTTGTAACACTAGTGGCATTCAGTATCTTCACCTTTGGTATTTCCTCTGGCATATTCATAGTTTTACAGAATCAAGTGGAACACACTCAAAAGAATAATTACTGCAAACACATGTGGTGAAATAATCTTTTCCAAGTGTGATCATGTATAATGTAAGTGCTGTCTAAGAACCTGATATAAAACAAGCAAACTCTGCAAGATTTCAGAAAATTATTTTAATTGTAAGAAAATTAATTATAAATGATGACTTAATACTCAGTGGTTTGGCTTCTTTTCTTTTCTGATGAGAAAAAGGTGTTTTGGCATCAAGGGACTGATCTCAGCTAGGTGGCAAAAGAAACTACTTGGTTTAAATTCAGCAGGGACGGTAAGTTAAGATTCTGTCATGCGTATTGTTTTTTGTCATACAATGAAGGACCTGGGTGGGGAGGCCCAGGGTAATTTCACTGAGGATCCTATGCTTTACAAAACCACTCTTCACAGTGCTGCAACCCTTGTCTGCACCCTAAAGGAGTGGTTTGGCTCAGGAACAGCTTTCCTTACAAGCACCAAACATCTTGAGTCAAATGACATTTCATTGAGCAATCAGAAACCCAGCGTGTCATGAACACAATGATAGAGATAGGAAAGAGTGATTTATGGTCTCTCAACATGTTATCGGTTTACTGTGGCTGTGGTGGTTGTTATAGCGTTGTTTGACCTTCCAGCACCAACAGGGCTTGTCACATTTTCAGAGCTCCAACCCACCATTGTTTGCATTCATTTGCTGTAAACCACAGAATCGCAGAATTGTGGAATGGCTGAGGTTGGAAGGGACCTCTGGAGATCATCTAGTCCAACCTCCCCTGGAGCATATTACCCAGGACTGTGTCCAGGTGGCTTTTGAACAACACTGGGGAAGGAGACTCCCCAACCTCTCTGGGAAACCTGTGCCAGTGCTCAGTCACCCTCCTGTTCAGACAGAACTTCCTGTGTTTGTGCCTGTTGCTTCCCATCCCATTGCTAGGCACCACTGAGAAGAGCCTGGCCTCATCCTTTTGACACCCTCACTTCACATACTTATACAAACTCATCAGAATCCTCTTGAGCCTTCTCTTCTCTAGGCTGAACAGGCCCAGCTCCCTCAGCCTTTCCTCATGTGAGAGATGCTCCAGTCCATTCACTTGTTTTAGTAGCCCTTCTCTGGACTCACTCCAAGAGCTTCATGTCTCTCTTGTACTGGGGAGCCTGGACACAATATTCTAGGTGAGGCCACACCAGGGCTGAGGAGAAGGGAAGGACCACCTCCCTCATCCTTCTGGCAGTGCTCCTCCTAATGCACCCCAGGACACCATTGGCCTTCTTGGCCACAAGGGCACATTATGGTTGGACCAGACAATTTTGGGGGTCTCTTCCAACCTTAATGATTCTATGCTTCTGTGTTTGCTGGCTCATGGTCAACTTGTTGTCCCCCAGGACCTCCAGGCCTTTCTTAACAGTTTGGTAGGCACTTCCTTGGCTGCATACGGTTGCTGGAGGAATCGCCATGAAGCCTCTCAGGTCTCTATAACTCTCCCCTTCCCCCATCTCTCCTGGTTTAAAGCTCTCCTCACCATGCTGGTAAGGACAAAACTCATCAACAATAACACACCTTCTTCAGAAGAGGCGAGTCAGCCTCTGCTCCACAGAGAGGCCCCGGGCACTCCCTGCAACCTGAGGCTGCGGTGCTGCACCCACTGCCAGAAGGTCTGGGTGGGTGGCAGCCTCCAACACGGCGAGCACAGCAATTCCAGCAGCTACGGGGGAATGAGCTCTGTGGTGTGTCAGACCTTGACATGGTTGCTGAGGGAGTGTGCACTGCTAAGATGGGAGGTGAAGTGGCCATCGTGTGCCCTCCTGCACCAACTGCTGGGTCTGCTGGCTGCCTCTGCTAGCTCAGTGGTCACAGAGCTTTCCTTTGAAGCGGTGTCCTCCCAGGTGAACTGCTGTGCCATGCCCTGTTCATATGTGTATGATTTATTTAACCTCTGTGTAAGTGGTTTCCAGTCACTTAGAGAAGTTCTGGAGTAACTGGTAGCTCTGTTGTAACTCTAATCTCTTCGTCACTGTGACATAAAGGTACCCACAGCGACAGCTGGCACCTACACACATTCAATCTTCGTTACCTGAAGAAGTTAACTGCATTGTTTTCATGATCTTTTAAAGTTTATTTTCCTGGCATTCCTCTAGGGAAGCTAGATGAAATCTCCCTCAATTTATCTCATTCCACTTTTGTGATTAAGAGATAATTACTCCTTTTTAAAGAGGAGGCAGAAACAGGCTGTCATTTCAGCCAGGAAACTTGGAAGAAGATGGATAAAAACTCATCTTTGTTTACTGCTGTTCCTGCTGCTGAACTACGCAAACTTCCTTCCTTCCTTCTCAGGGGAAAAAAAAAAAAAAAAAAAAAAAAAAAAAAAAAAAAAAA
>NC_048893.1:13862024-13871893 GCF_011077185.1 Oxyura jamaicensis
AGCGTAACATGGTATCACAGCATGCTGTGAACATTCATGTAAGCAAACTCATTGTCATGGCCAACACTGCTGGTGCTGCAGTCTCCCACAGCTGGCCAACATCTGGGTGAGAAGCAAATACCCTGGTGGTGGTGCTTGCATACTCTAACTTCTGAGCAACAGACAGCTCTACAAAGAGGCAGCGCTGATCTACGAGCTGCCAGATCTAAGAGCTAATACTGTCCAGGATGCCTCCACCCAGTGGAGGTGAACCTTGCTGGTGCTTTCAGCCTTTTGGGGGACAGGTTCCTACAAAATAAGTCCTCTTGCAAATTCCATGCAATTTGCTGCAGGGGGAAACAATGTGCTGACCCTATTACGTGCTTCCTGACTCATGTTTGATAGGTGCAATGCTGACCTCCGGCTTCATCTAATTCTTCATCCTGATCTTCACCTTATTTTGGCCATGCCAAAACTACTTCCAGGTACTCCTTGCTCAGAATCTACAAGATCAAAGAACATGGCTTTATCTGAGCAACAGGTTTATGCAAAAGCAGAATAATTTTCAGCTGCCCCTAATGCTATTGACATTTTTTCCCACTGAAGGAATAAAGAATAGCCTCATGTCTCACCAAGCTGAAGCCCAGCAATTCACTTCAGTCTATTTTGTTGAGAAAAAGCAGAGAGAATAGTACTGACTGACCTAGATGTACACTTATTATTTGTATGAATATGTAAAAGATACTTAAGCTGTGCAGTACGGCTTTAAATATTAGAAACCTCATCTTATTGTTAAACCAGCTTTTGTTCTTTTTTCATTCAGAAGTGTCTTTGAGAACACAGATTCAGTGTTGAAAACTGCCACTAGATGGACTGAGAGCAAGGATTAGAGTAGGCTCTAAACAATAAAAGCATTTAATTATTGGAACAATTAGCTAAGTCTGTGGGACTTTTCCACCATTTGAAGAATTCACAAGTCAAAACCAGCTTCTGTGTGCTGGAGAAGGCCAGACTAGATGATGTGAACAGCTTCTCTAGTCTTCAATAGCTCTACTAGTCTCTGTGCATATAGTTTACAAGGTGTGAATTTTGGTGCCATGTATTTTATAGTGATGGCACTGATAAGCTGAGACTCTATGAGAAAGAAAGGTGTCTGGTGGTTCAAGCAGGGTGGCTGAGGGCATGAGTTCCTGACCTCCAGCTGCTTGTTACACATCACACATTAATTTTATCCAAAGTCTACACCAAGCAGCGTGAGTTCTGCGGCAGTGTTTGATTGTTGTGTCTCTTTGTATTAAAGTTGCTACGGAAGTTTCAAGAGGGATTACGAAAGAGCATGGGTCACTCTTCCTCACTGGGTCTAGTTCCCCCCCGCAGTTTGTGTGAACATATTGCTGTGGTTTTGGTTCTTTTCTCCAAAGCAAATACACCTCTAATGCATAAATGCTCTGCTTTCATGTTGCAAGCAATACCAATTAGCACTTGCAGCAAAACATCATAAATCTCAGCTTCTGGTCATGTAACTTCATTTTTATTAAGGAATAAAAAAGTGCTGATACTGTATTTGTTCAGGGACCTACACAGGAGAACAGTTTCAGCTGCAGAGATGGAGAATGTCTGCCCAAGTGGCTGCCACTCTGCGACTGCTTGTTAGGAGCAGATGGGGCTGGGACCGCCTCAGACAAGGTGGTGGTCAGATGGGGGGGACAATCCTCCTCTTGAGCAAAGTATCTAGCTGCTAGGTTATTTTATGAGACCCAGATTGCAACACCATAATGGAAATACGCAAGCGACCACAACTGCACATTGCACATGTCCCACGTCTGCTATGTTTATCGCTTGCCTGAGATCTGCAAGCAGAGCAGGGCCTTTGCAAGGCTCCAGCCGAGAGGTGCCAGCATCTGGGACGTGCTTGGTCTCAGCTAGTTGCTGCAAGCTCCCCGTGTAGTCACTGGGGAGACAAAGGCACTTTGGGGGTTATTTATCTCATTGCAAATCATTTGTCTGTCTGGAATCGATCAGATGAGCTGCACCCTAAGAGCAGCTCTCTCTGGCTGCCTAGATCAGATATCGATGCCTACAAGCCAGACACACTGAGGCAGATCAGCAGAGCTTCAGACCAGGGTGTTCAGATGGGGCGGGTGTGTGCTGCTGCATCCGTGCCTGAGGAAGCTGCAGATCAGCAGCGAGCAGAGCATGGAGATCAGCTCGGCTCTCAGGCTGCTTGCTCAGATCCCAAGAGGAGAACAGGCACCTCTGCTGGTGCTCCGTGGTCTGCAGGCTGCTTCCACGTAGCCAGGTAGAGCACGTAGAGCAGGCTGCTACCATGTAGCCAGGGAGCAGCCAGGTAGAAGAGCATGGGCCTGGCCAGGAAATCAAAGATGACTAACACAAGCCTCAGTGAGTTTCTGCAGCAAGCTCCATATTGTGTTGTTATCACTTGAAAACAAACTAGACCTTACTCTGAGTGTTAGTCAAGGATGCCATCATGTTGCAGTTCTCCGGCACTAAACTCAGCCCAGTCTTTCAGTCGTGTCTGATCTCCAGATCCATCCCGTGGTTACTGGCGGGGGATATTCCGAGAGGGCAGCAGGGCTGTGCTTGTGCAGGATCTGCCTGGCTCAGCCCTGCCTGCCCAGCTAAGCCTGCCCTGCCTGGGTGTCCAGCACCACACAGCACCCTGCGGCACCTCATGGTATCTGATTCCCTTGCCAGAGGGACTGCATGTATCCAGGTGAAAATGAGCCAACCCACCAGCACCCCAGTTTGTGAAGGCTGATCCAGGGAGCTGGGGAGGTCCCAGTACCCCCAGTACTCCCAGTGACAGCCTCACCTTTGTGCTCCCACAGCATTGCTGTGACCGGTGCGGGACCAGGCCCGAGCACCCACACCGGGCTCCTGCAACACCCCAAAACACACCGCTGGAGAGCGGGCTCCATCCCTCCCCTTCCCACAGGATTTCCCCAGTGTCTCTTCCTGCTGCAGCCTCGCACTACTCCTGAACTTCCAGCAACCTCCTCCCCGTGGCTTTTTTGTTTCGGGGCTGTTGTGTGGGGCCTGGGCCCCAGCCTGACCCAGGGCGGGGAGCGCAGCTTGAGCGGAGCAACACTGACCCCCAGCGGCTCGGCAGCCGGCGGGGCCGGGAACAGGGCCAGCGCGGCCTGCGACGCGGGGAAATGCGTCTTTTCCTTTAGTATATTTATCTGTGTTTATATTTAAAGATATATCCACACACATATATACATATATATCAGGTGTGTGCAGTGCAGCACCGACGCCAAAGGGCTGCTGGCCAAGAGAGAGGAGAAGAGAAGGATGTTGCGGAAGAGGCAAAGGCAGAAAGAACCAGTAAATTTGAGAAAAATAGATAAATAAAAACATCCGAAAGAGTGAGAAAAAGAGTCGTAGGACACCATAGCGATGTAGATTTATGGAGTAAGGAATGATCCCATTACAGGATCATGTTGTGGTGGAGCAGGCTGGGCCATTTCTGGAACAGTCCTGCTTCAGCCCGTACGCAGAACCAGCAAGGCTGCAGCTGGTACCTTGCTCCTTCTCACCCCCTCTCCCCATCACTGTTGTGCTTAGTGTGAATGAGCCAGCTCAGAAGATCGATGATGAACTGAAGTGACAGATGTTTGAGGCCAACATTTCGGTGCTGCTCTGACAGGTAGGTCAGGACAAAGTTGGATGGTCCCAGGGATTTCCTCATGCACAGCCAGGGCTGAATCAGTGTTGTACTGTTAGGTGTTCCTGCAGAGATCCTGCCCCATCACTGACCTGGAAGCTTTATCACTGAGATAAAACAGCATGAGCTTACCCTCTTAGCAAAGTAAAGCAACAGGCAGCCCCAATCCTTCAAAGTCCCGTTTTGGGGCACAAGTGCTGATGCAAGGCAGACACAAAGCTCTGTCACGCCAGGCTGAAGGCCTGTTGCACTTGCTGTAGATCCATACGAATAACTGTGCTGCACCTGGAAGAACAGGTTCACGGCCTCTTGAAGAAGAAAGCAGAGATTCTGGGGGGTTTCCAGCAGCCCTTCTCTATTTCCAGCCGGGTTATGCAGAGCACATATCAGCCACATGTAAAAACAGTCAGTCAAGAAAGATCAAAATGAAATTATTATTTCCTTGATTAAGAGCTTCCAGGGCCTCAGGGCAAGATTAGAATATGTGCCCTTTGGCTTCTTTGATTTAGCAATGCATTTCTCAGATTTACATCCTGGTCTAGCTTCATCCTAGAGATGCTCTTCATGGAGGTGAGTGCAAGCCTCACAGGCGCCAGTGCCTGCCAGTCCTTCCTCATTTCTTTTGATGCACAGTCTCTGTGGAAACTAAAGCTAAAAATAATCACCCTTATCTCCTCTACTGGCATTCCATGAAATATTATTCTCTAACCATAACTGCTTGATTTACCTGCATTCATGATGTTCTGGGAAGAGACTCTACCAGGCCCGTGCCTATTTCTGCAGCCTCTGAGTCTTCCCCAGAGCCAGCACCTCCCCTGCTGCTGGTGCTGTGCCTGGGTCATTGCTGGTACTCTGTATTGAAGATGCCTTGTATGCTACAGTCACTGCTGGGAACCTCTGAAAGCCAGTTCAGCCCTGAGCTTTTACAGCTCAATGGACTATACCACTCTTTTATTTATTTCTTTATTTCTTTCTTTTATTTTCATTCATTTATTTATTTATTTTTTCTGCTTTGGACCCATTATTAGCATATTACTTCCTTTTTCCAGTTCACCAAGCATCAATACGAAATGCTCAGTTTAATTGCAGGCTGTTTCTGAGGTGTAAACGTGGCTTGTCCGTGCTACAAGCGCTGGGTCCTTGAATGGGTGGCAGCTTCCAAGGTGCACTGTCCCATGGTATCGTGGTAAATAATAGCACAGTTTGGATCTGATGGCGTCATAGCCTCCTCTTGTTGTGTTCACACTAGGGAATTGCATGGCACCAAAAAAAAAAAAAAGTGGGGGGAGGGGGGTTTCTTTAGCTAGCCAGCATGTGACCACAACAGGCCACTAATGCCACCCAAATGATGGCAACTGATCCAGCTGAAGATCAGAGCGATGTAAGAGAATAAATAAACAATCAAACAAGGAAAAACCCCAAGACCTTCCAGGCCACGGGGACCCCTCTGTGGAAGAAGGGGTGTGCCACCTCAGCCCATAGAACAAGGGGTGATGCAGAGTAAGTGCTCCCTAGTTATTGCAGAAACTGAGTGAAACTTGAGAACACAAGTCCCATATTGCTGTGACAATTGTGGGAAGCAACTACAACATTTTGTGCTGACAGAGCTAGTGTAAAAGCAGAAAATGACTGCTTTGATCTGAAAACTGTGTTTTAAAAGAAAAAAACTAAGAAACTTGCAAAGGAGTACCGTCTAGCGGCTCAAAAAGGTAATAGTGAAATATGGTATTTTCAGTGCTGAAAAGGGGAAAAATAAACCTGCAGAAGCAGAAAATGACAGATTCCAGCAGAAGGATTAACATGCATAGTGCAGCGACTCGCCCTAGAGCAATGGAGAGCTCCAAGGGAACCTGATCATATTAAATGCGAAGCTAAAATTAGATGCTTGCAAAAGCAGATCAGGATGCAAAAATTAAAAATAGCTGCTGTATCTGCAGAAAGTGGCGGAGAATTAGATTTGAAGTCAGCAGAGGAAAATGATTTAGGGGATGATATGCATAAATGGTAAAATAAAAAGGAGCTGGGAACAGCGGCATGTGTAACAACTGATTGCACACCATCCTGAGGCGGGGAGGTGCAGCAGGTAAAACTGTGGTTGCTCTGGGACAGACAGCTCAGGATCGTGGGCCACAGGGAGAAAGCAAAGCTGAGGACTGGAGAGTGCTACTTCTAGAAAAACTACATCAAATTTTGAATCAAATTGAAATGGAATGGGTAAATTTGTTAGAGCTTGTGCTGCACCAACTTTTACTTAGCCTGTGAATCAGGCCTGAAGGGATCAGTGGAGAGCCTCCTTGATGAGTGCATTAAGTCAAGTTGTCCAGCAGACAGGTAAGAAGAAAATGCAGCTGGCAGCACATAAATTCATAAGCCAAGAAAAGATAGAGCACATTTTATGAATAAATGAGGAATTGCTCAGATTTTGGCAGGATGTAGTGTCGAGTACAAACCACTCACTGCCAATGGGGCAACGCAAACACACCTCCGCTATTTGCAATGAACACTGATGTCACAGGAGAAGAGGGAACCCATCCTTAGGCATCCCCAGATGCTGGCAGGATTCTGTTCTCGGCCAAGAAGTTCTCTGCTGGTATCCCACACTGACCCCCCAGCTCCATTTCCTGCATTTCCTGCACTGCCGCCATCCAGCCTTTGTTCCTGCCACGGGTTTCCAGTCACGGTGTCTCACGGTCGCACCATGTATCACACCTCAGTTCACCTGCCAGGGCTGCATAACCACAGCTTGCTACCAGAAGCATACAGACAGTCTGAGAGGATTTTTATGAGCTTGCTCCATTGATGGCTGCAAGAGAGATTGCTGCCAGCTAAGGACACCTTTTGAGATCTGGCAGATTTCCAGGCCCTTTGTTCCCTCGGTACAGAGGGATCAAGCACACTGCAGCTCCTGTGAGCAACAGTGATTCTTGTGCAGTCAAGATAAAGCCGGTAAATCACTCAGCAGAGAGTTTTTTTTTTTTTTTTTTTTTTTTTTTTTTTTCTTCCCTGCTCTCATGAGTAAATAAGGCACCGAGCATCTCGGCGCTGCCAGCATGAACGTGATGTCAATTCAAAGGCAAAGGCTTCTCAGCCCTTTGTGGGTGTCCAGTGTAAATGAGAGCAGCTGCTTGCTCCTGCTGCACGATGCTTTCCATCTCATCCCAGCGGCAGGACTCAAGCAGACATCCGAGCAGGTGGTGTTCTGCACCAGTCCCTCCCCTGCACAAAGCAAAACAAGCCTTATCCCAGTGAACCAGAAGGGGACGCGTGCCTGTTCTTTCCTTCTGAAATCTCGCTGGCTGAGGACTACACAGCACATCCACCTTAGCCTGCAGAGCTAGGACACTGCTAATGTTTATCTGTGCAGTCATCAGCTTGAACTTCTTCACAACATAACGCTGTATCTGTTAGTGTGTATTTTACCAGCTGTAGTCCTGTCTGCTGTATTTTATCCCTCTGTCTTCCAAGGGAAGCACTCTGGAGATGGGACGCACTTGTTTCATCTACAAAAAGTGCAGCAGAAAGTTTCAGCCCTACTGAGAACAGAAATGCCTCTTCAGTAAAAAACCTTCATAAAAACAGACCATGTTAAATTTAAGTTTTGGTTGAAACAAAAGCATTCCAGCTCTGTTTTGGCTTCAGCTGCTGGCTGGATCTTAGCCAACGAGGCATACACCGATCTAATCCATTCCTGCTCTCATGTGCAGAAATACACACAATTACCAGTTTACAACTAAGCCGCTCGAATGTCTCCAGCAGCGCTGTTTGGGGGACAGTCAGTTTGTCACAGCACCGGAGCTGCAGGTGGTAGATAAACAGACGGGAATGTGCTTTTGTTAAAAATAATATTAAAGGTTAAAAAACAGTTTTATACGTACCATATATAGAATTACATATGATTAATTTATATTTGATATATTTGATATTTTATATCAAAGAACATTGAGATTGAAAAGCTTACTTAGTCTGTAACTAGCAGGGTTTTTTCGTTGTACAGTAAGAAAATTCATAGACGTTTTAGATTTTAGGATGAAATACTTTAAATAAGCATAATGCAAGGATAAATAAGCGTAATGCCTCTGGTTAAAAATTTAAAAAACAAACACCACAAAACAAATAAACAAGGGACAAAAGCAAACAATGATGCATCAGATGTTAGGAAAAAAAGAACATTACAAAGAAGAGACCTCTGGAAAAAAAACTTGGTTCAACCTTGGTTAAAGCAGTGCTAACTTTGATCAGGTAACAAACACTAATGGGCTCCAGGTTTAGCTCTGAAATTAAAAATGCAGCAATCAAATTACTAAAACTTCTAAATATTATCTATCTTCCTGATAGAATCACTTGCATAAGACTGTTTTAGTTCATTATGGTGAAATAGCACATGGCTTTTGTATCTCAGGTGTCTATAATTCTGACAGGGAAACAACAGCTGAGAAGGCTCAATTGTTTTGACTTAACCATAAAAAAATAAATAAATAAAAGAGAGAGAGAGTAAAAAGAAAAAAGAGTACTATATGTAGCAACAACAAGGTATTATTATTATTATTATTATTTTTTACCAGTTCTTCTTTGTTTCTCTCTTCCCAAGTATAGATAGTGATATAAACATACTATTACAAAAAAGCCATCAGTGACAACTGTCAGCTCAGGGCAGTACTAGATAATAAATGAAATCTCTTCAAGGAGGAATGAGGATTTGAGGCTTAAAGTTTGTACTTGGAACATAGAATTGATGCAAGAGAAGAGGTCAGAAAGGACATCACAAGTCATTTTTTATTTTTTATTTTTTGGCAGGAGTTACTGAAAGACAGGAGAACAGCTAATGTAAGACCACTTCTAAACAATGCTCCCTTGTATTTATAAACAACTGTCTGGCTCAGTACTTTAAATCTTGATAAAAGCTTAATATTCTGCATTAGTTAACACCTAAGCATTGTAATTACTATATATGCAACCTTTTCCAGAAGACTCACACTGTATTTATAGCTCAATGCAATTTTGCTGGGTATGACCTAGTAGCAGAGATTAAAGAGAAGATCAGGCTCATCTTTTAACATCAATAATTCCAGTGAAGCTTCAAGACTCAATTAAAATTACTAAAATGACAGAACACTAACCCAGCCAGGAGTCATCTTCTGATCATTTAAAGCAAAGGAAGTGCCAACAACATAGGACTACGAGCAGAGCATACACATCCTGGCTAATTTGCATCTAAAATAGGCCCAAGGAAGGTTGTGGAGATAGCTTGGTCAATCAATGTGTTAACACCAATCACCAGCTGCTTGAAGACCTTTGAGTGTGAAGTTAACACAAACATTATTGGCAAAGAATGAGGTTTTGGTGGTTTCATCTGATGAAAGGATCTGCAGAGCACAGTTTGTGCTGGAGCACAGTTTGTGCTGGATGGTTCTAAGGAATACCCACAGTAAGTAACAAAACGGGCAGCAGCAGGCAGTTGTAGTCTGCAGGACTAACAGTCTGCAGAACAACACACCCACCAAAAAACAACTGAAGGCATCAGCGTAAGAACTCCTGTGTGATCAGCAATAGCTAAAGCCATGTCCCAAAAGATACTGCATTTGCATCTATCACAGCAGTAAGGATCGAAGGCACATTTGTCATACTACTTTTATCATACTCTTCAGCATGAAAGTGCATTATCAGAAATGCTGTTGCATACTGAACAATTAAGATTTGTGTTACACACACCATAGTTTGCATATGCTTATTTGACACAGTTTAAAGGAATGAGAGAGATTGAACAGGAGCTTGTTTATTAGATTAATCAAAACAGATATTCTTTCTGTGCAATTCACGAAGTCAGATATCTTTACATGTCTAGTGGGTTTACATGTCAAGGTTTTAGTAGCTGGGGGCCGTAGCCGTAGCAGTGGCTTCTATGAGAAGAATCCAGAGGCTGCCCCATGTCAGATAAGGGCCCTGCCAATGGCCAGAGCCAGGCCAATAAGCAATGTTTTTTGTGCCTCTGTGAGAGCAGATATAAGAAAGGGGAAAAAAAATTCTGTAGAGCAGCAGCTGGGAGACAGAGGAGGCAGAACCAGCCTTCAGCCCCCAAAGTCATGGCAGAAAAAGGGAAGGAGGGCAGGAGGTGCTCCTGGCACACAGCAGAAGTTCCCCAGGGGCCTGTGGTGAGGCCCCTGGTGGAGCAGGCTGTCCCCCTGCAGCCCATGGGTCCCACATG
>NC_048893.1:13901893-13964967 GCF_011077185.1 Oxyura jamaicensis
GGACCTCAGTTGTTCTCATACGTCTTGCACTCTAGGCCCTTCACCATATTTGTAGTCCTCCCCTGGACACTCTCTAATAGTTTTATGTCTTTATACTGTGGTGCCCAAAACTGCACACAGCATCCCACAACTGTGTCACAACTCATTTGAGGCTGGGAGAAGCCCTTCCATAGTGTTAGGTGTCTTCCCCCTGGTTTTGGGCAGTACCAGAGAACAGACTGTGGATTCAGACAGGCCCCAGGGAATGATCGAGTATGGACATTGTTCTGATGTGTCTGATTGATTTCTGCCCATGTCTTACATGGGAAGTGTAAATGTAAAATTCCCTACATTTGTCTTCATGTGCTCACAGTAGGTTAATTCCTCAGCAGCTTTCTTTTAACCTCTTTTTGACAAATGCCCATGGCCAGGTGAGAAGGTTTTAATGGCTTGGCACAGGATTCAAGGTGTGTTGCAGGTGCACCCGCTGAACTGTGATTGAATCTCAGCAAGCCGTTAGCTGCCATTTTGTTTGTCCCAGGCTGACCACTTTGCTTCCACGTAGAGCCCACCATTAACAACTGAGCATGTTCATCTGACAGCAGGTGGGCCATCATCACACCAGGCTCGCTTCAGCGCAGAGCCCAAGGGCTGGCAGCAGGGATCTGCAGGCAGCACCTGGCTCAGCCCCAGCCCTGCTGGCTGGAAATGCAGCCGTGGGCTGTCATGTGCCTGCAGCCAGCCTGCGGCACTACCCAGCCAACTCAGGAACGGCAGCGTCCTTTCACTCACAAGACCCTGACATGCCTCCGTCCAAAGAGCTCTGCATAGTTGGCAGCCAGCCTGCTTGTGATTTTCCAGTGGCACGTGTTCAGCGACGGCTGCCGTTAGCTTTGGCAGATGCAAGGAAAACATTTTGTAACCCTGGAAAATTCCCAGCACTCACACTCTGTCTGACTGCTAAGAGCATCCTCCTCCAATGGTATCTCCAGACTGAGAAGCATCAAGGAGAGTGAGCAACAGGCTAGAGCCATAGAAAAGAAGGAAGAAGGGCAGGGAGAGAAGGAGGAGAAAGCAAGGAGCAATTTTTTGTCTCTTCAAGAATTTCATGATAATATTTCATATTAAAAGTATGGAATAATCAGTAGTTAGCCCTCAAAACCATGCAGCTTTCAAGCCATGCAGTTGACTTAAAAATCAGGCTCTTAATACAGCTGAGATTCCTTTCCATTTGTCTTCTGATCCTTTACCTTTAGGAGGTGACATTCTCCAGCTTTTCTCTGCAGTCTCAATGGCTAGAAACTTACTTTTTATTGTGAAAGCTGTGATCCTCACTTAATCATATGACTACAGAAGCTGGGGACTTAAGAAGTACATTGTGTGCCGTGGGACCAGCAATCAGCATGTTGGCAACACTGCAGCATTTCCCTGGAGAGCTCATCCTGCCATGATTAATGTCCCAAAGATAATGTACAAGGTGGCGGATGAGCCAAAGGAGGGATCTAAAGGTCACATTCAGCCCTGCACGATGAACCATCACAAGCCTATGGATCACGTACCTCTCAAGTAGGACCTCTACAACTTGGCTAGGCTGATTTTCATGGTGACCTCAACACTGGAGTGAATTTCACTCAGAGTGCATTTAGACGAGCCAACAGCTATGCTGGTGGTTGCAAAAGTCAGTAGATGCAAAATCTCAGAACTAGAAAAAGGCTTGGGATTTGGGCCTCCTTATGTATATATAATTTTTATTTTTATTTTCTGATAGATGTCTTATTACCCTCAAACCTCTCTCGTGTTGACCAAAAAGTTGTTTCTAATTCAGAAAGTAACTTTTGGACAAAGGTAATGGCACGATATATACAAGAGAGGGAACGAGATATGAAAAGTTTTGGTTAGTGCATTACATGTGTGTTACATACATGTATAGAAATAAAAAGGTTTAATTTTTACACATTTTCAATTAAAATGTTGTCATTTTTCATTTTGAAGGCAGGCTTTATTCTGAAACTTTTCTAATTTGATAATGAGAATAGAATAAAAGCTAAACAGACACAAACCATAGTATTTTGGATCCAGCAGAATATTTCAACTGTGTGTAAATAAATTGTTCTTTATTTCGACTACTCTGTTAAGAAAATCAATCCTCAGCCTGGGACTCATCTCTGGCACTCTGACAGTGCAGAAGATTGCACAGGTGTCCCCAGGGAGCCAGGATTTGAGGGAGCAGAGCCCCCAGAGCTGCCCCACGCTGCGGCGAGGCCAATAATGACTTTGTTGCTATGAGAGCTGTGCTGGGCAGAAGCGGTCACATTGCACCCAGCTGCCACTTCCTGCTCCAGCCGGTGCAAGGGCACATTGCTCGGAGCCAGAGCTTGTGCAAAAGCTTGCAAGGGAGCAGGTGACGACTGTGGGATGTGCAGTCAGCCAGCAGCATGTTTTCTGTATTTCTGTATTATGGTAAGACCCTTAAACACCCTTGCCAATAGCCATGGACATCGGCAGCACCATACCCAAGCAGATCCTACTTCTCTTGGGATCTGTTAGTTCTTTTGTTTTGTTGTTGTTGTTATTATTATTATTAAGGAAAGAAAAAGCAAGAAGAAGGATTGCTGGTGTTTTGTTTTGTTTTGTTTTTCTCCATGATTTGCACAGCCAGATAGAGGGTTTCATTAGATTCTGGAGCAATTTCTGGGTGAAGATCATTCCAAAGGTTGGATTTCTTGGCCCCATTTTCATGGACCACTCCAAAATGAAGGGGCATATGTTGCAAAATGGGCCCTCAGCTACTCCAAGGCCCCAGAAGACTCTGCCATGGCAGTGCATTTCTGGGGAAGGCATTTGGAGCAAGTATAGAGTGAGCACTTTGGGGCATATTTTGCCTCTATGATGTTTTCCCCATGCCACGGAATGGGGTAAAGCGTCCAGTGCAGGGTGGGGTGATATGCATGGCTGTGGTTTAGCACAAAAATAAAACGCAGAGTGGAGGAACATGCTCAGACAGGAAATCACTTATTTCCTTGTGCTGCTGCTATGACAGCAATGTTGCTATTGGATCTTCCCTAGTTAAAAGAAAAAAGCAAGTTAACCAAAATAGGGCCTGATTCCTGTAAGGACAAGCTGTCACCTTCCCTGAAAGGTGATTTTCTACAGCCCCTGTGCACAGAACATCAACCTGCCAGAGGTGGACAGTTATACATTTGTCTTCCTTTATCTACAAGATGCACAGCTCTGAGAAGGGAAAAAATAGTGATTTAATTCTGTTTGGTTGAACACAGTAAGAAACGAGAGGGATTTTCCAATAATACTTGTGACACTTTCATTCCCATTGCCCTTGAGACAGAGATTTATTGTCCTGTCACTCAGTGGCAGCTGCTTGTACTCTTAACTCCTGTGCTGCCTTGGGGAAGAGGATAACAGTCTTCAGTGACCAAAAGACCTTCTCAGGTCACTTCATGAGGGAGACCTTAGGATTTCCTGGCTCTGCTATGGTTTTCTGCAGCCTCTGTGGCTTCCTCTGAGAAGATGCTGTGCTCTCTGCTCAGCCTATCAGCAAAAGGGACCAACCTTGTTTCTTTTTTTTCCTTGGAATTTGTTCTCACTGTGTTGCTGAGAAAAGTCAAAAAGAACTATTGTTTTATATTTATTGTTTTATATTCCCAGCACCACAGGCAAATTTGAACTTTTGAACAAAGTTGGAGCAGGGAGTATTTGTGAGTTGTGTGGCAGCAACTGACTGCAGAGGAAAATCAATGCTCCCCATCAGAACAGCTCCATAGCCTCGTGTGCACCCACAGCAGTTTCGTTTCCAAGATGCCATGTTTTGCCCTAGTAACTTTTCCAGTAGCCATCATTAACCTGAGTCTCTGTTTCACCTGCAAACATTTCAGTCTGGCTGGCATATGAGCAGGCTCAGGTCAGTTCACCTTCTTTAGAATGTGCAGAAACGGAGACCTGCACCAAAGAGCTGGGGGTTCTGTGAAATGACATACAGGAGACTGCAGCAACGTGCATCTAATGACTCAAAGGGACCTGTATCTGATGTATGGGGATCTATATGAGACTGGAGTTGGGCACAGCCACCCCGGAGGTTTTAAGGCCCAAGAGGACAGCACACTGAGCACCCTGCCCTGATCTCCTTAGACCCTGGTTGGAGCAGGAGCTCAGCTTCAGCCTTCCAGCCCCAACCATTTGGTGATTTTGTGATCTCTTATGCAGGGCTCCCCATTGAGAAGCTGTACCAACTCAAATCATGCGTAATTTAAAATCAATGTGGACTAAGCAAAACAGTGGTTTTTGTTTTTGTTTTTGTTTGTTTGTTTTTTAAAAAATATTATTTCTAGATTGAAGGCTGTAAATTTACCAGGGCTCCAGCAAGTGCAGCTCCTGCACTAAGGCTGGGCTGATGTGGGAATCATGCTTGGGCACCCCTGCCTCACGCCCTGGGGCCAGGACAGTGCAGTTCCCTCCTTGTCTTGTTCATGGAAGCAAAGCATGAAGCATCAGCAGGATCCCCACCTCTTCTAGAGTTTCCTATTCTTGCTTAAAAAGTAGTTCTTTCCTTGAAAAGCAATCTATTCATGCCTGTCTACTTGCATGGCATCTCCCTCTCCTTTCCTTGGTTCCCTCCCAGCCTCACCTGCTGTTTGTCCTACTCTACGGAGCAATGTCCTCATTGGTCTTGTGGGCAGTGGCCATCATGTTGGTTTGTTTTCCAGGAGCATGCCACGACCCTCAGATCTGTCCTGGTGTGTCCCTCCCCAGCTCTGACTAACTGCTTTCAAATTCATCTCAGCTGCAGCTTTCTGGAGTTTCCCAGCTAGACCGAGACAGGTATCAGACTTCCCCTGCCCAGAGTCACCCCACCAGGGCTTTAAAGTCCACCTACTTTCATCAAAAATAAATGAGATCGGTTAGAGCCCAGCGGTCATGCTAGCAGCAGGGATGAATGATGCGGTGACTTGTGCAATGTGGAGGCTGCACTGTGTGCCTGCTGTGCAGGCATTTCTGTGTCCACACACATGGAAACCCCACGGTGAGGTAGTGGTGGCAGTGTCCCCACCAGCCAGCCGTCAGCTGGAGATGGGGTACCCAGTGCTGGGGAACACAGCAGGAGGGAGACACCTCTCCTGCCCTGCCTTCCTCAAATGCCTGCAGAATGGGAGTGAGGAGTCAGTCGAGGAACCTGCTTGGGCCAAACTGGGATGTGGGACGTGCTCACAGAATGACGTGGCCCTTCGTGTAACTGAGGCTGGAGCTACCAGCACTGAGATCGTGCTGTCCAAGACACCAGCTTCTTCCACAGTGCATGATCCCACCCCGCAGTACCATGTCAGACAAGTGACCTAGCTCCAACATACTGCTCAACCCAGTCGTGAAGGCATTTGGTTGTCACCTATGTGTCGAAAGACATAGACGTGCTGTTGTGTGCATGGGATTACTCCAGCAGATGCCAGCCTCTGGGAGTCAGCGCCAGCCTGAATGAACCCATCACTGCCTTGAGGGTTTGCTGCAGAAGGCAGCGCAGGATGGCACTGATGGGGAAATTTTTGTATCATGTTGTCCTCTGAGAAGGACAAACCCAGTCGTTTGCTCCAGGAGATGTCAACCCTGGCTCAGGGCAAAATGTATCTCTAGATCCTATCTGTGGGGTTCCTATGTAGCTTTCTATCTAATTTCTGATTCTGATGCGAAATCAGGCAAGGTTCATTATAATTTTCATAGCTATATGTGGGCCAAATACTTATGCCTAAATGTACTTGTTTTCACAAAGCATTTGTTTGAAATATTTGGGGCCAAAGGCAATAAAAAGAGAGAAGGGGAGGAGAAAGGCTCTGTCTATTTTAATACATGCAGCGGCCTGAAACGCCAGCCTGTGATGCCCGTGGCAATGGGTGTTGCATTGCAGCCTCCACCACACACGAGCCCCTGAACAGGGGCCAGAGCCAGCGCCTCGAGGCGAGGCAGCCAGCCCCTGCCCCTTTTATTTAGCAATATGGGCGTGAGCAGCAAGCCCACGACAGTTTGCTATAAGGCAGGTATTTCATATGGGAAATGCATTCTTCAAAATGAAATGATTTCAAAACAGCCCAGTCCTATTGCATGTATCAGAAACAGCCTGGTTTGCCACTAGATCCTTCAAAGGTCCTCACGCTGTGATTTCAGCATGTTCTCCCCTGAGCTCCTGCCATTTTTGTGGCAAACCTCACTCAGCCTGACTTTGCAGGGGCTCTTCAGACCACTTTACCTTGAAGAAAGTACATATAATCATAGAATGGTTTGGGTTGGAAGGGACCTTAAAGATCATCTCATTCCACCCTCCTGCCATGGGCAGGGACACCTCCCACCAGGCCAGGTTGCCCAAAGGCCCATCCAGCCTGGCCTTGAACACCTCCAGGGATGGGGCAGCCACAGCTTCTCTGGGCAGCCTGGGCCAGGGCATCACCACCCTCACAATAAATAATTTCTTCTGAATATCTAATCTAAATCTCCCCTTTTTTTAGTTTAAAACCATTTCCCCTTGTCCTATAACTACACCCCGAGAAAGAGTCCCTCCCCAGCTTTCCTGCAGGCCCCCTTTAGGCACTGGAAGGCAGCTGTAAGGTCTCACCAGAGCCTTCTGTTCTCCAGGCTGAACAACCCCAGCTCCCTCAGCCTGTCTTCAAAGCAAAGGTGCTCCAGCCCTCTGGTCATCCTCATCAATTGTTCCAATACATCCATGTCCTTCTTGTGCTGGGGGCCCCAGAGCTGAACTCAGGGCTCCAGGTGGGGTCTCACAAGAACAGAGGGGCTCAGTCACCTCCCTCACCCTGCTGGCAGCACTGCTGTTGATGCAGCCCAGGACACGGTTGACTTTCTGGGTTGCAAGCACACATTGCTGGCTCATGTTGAGCTTCTCATCCACCAACACCCCCAGCACCTTCTCCTCAGAGCTGCTCTCAATCCATTCTCCACCCAGCCTGGGTTTGTGCTTGGGGTTGCCCCAGCCCAGCTGCAGGACCTTGCACTTGGCATTATGGAACCTCATGAGGTTCACACAGGCCCACTTCTCAGGCCTGTCCAGGTCCCTCTGGATGACATTCCTTCCCTCCAGAGTGTCAGCATTAAACAGTGCTGGTCCCAGTACCGACCCCTGAGGAATGCCACCTGTCACTGGTCTCCACCTGGACATCGAACCTTTGACCACAACCCTTTGAGTGCGATCATCCAGCCAATTCCTTACCCACCGCGTGGTCCTCATCTTCACCGTATCATCTGGAGAATGGATGACTTTTATGGGTTACAAAACAACAGAAAGCTCACAAAACAAA
Source organism: Oxyura jamaicensis (assembly GCF_011077185.1). Lineage (NCBI taxonomy): Eukaryota > Metazoa > Chordata > Aves > Anseriformes > Anatidae > Oxyura > Oxyura jamaicensis. Next base: position 13,909,183 of record NC_048893.1, read on the forward strand.
ACAACAACAGCAAAAACAAGCAGAAAAGGGGCATAACCACTGCTCAGGAGGCTTCCAATGGAAAGGCAAAGCCAGGTGTGAGACACGGTACCTGTCACAGCTGAGCAACTCCAAGCTGAGAAAACTAAAGCAGATCAGTCCCAAAGCTGCTGGGTTAGGTCTGGAGTTGTGGAGGTATTTTTATAGCAGTTCGACTGTCTTGGGAGTTCTGTGGCTCCTGCAGGATGAGATCAAGCCTCCGGGGTTCAGACTGGATTTACTGCAAGAACTCCAGGGACTTTCTTTATGGCTGGGATTTTTTATGACACTTGAGTTACCTGTTTCAGATGCCAAAAAGTCTCCGTATCGCTCTATTTATTATATTTATTAGATATGTTTAAGCCTGATATGCTCGATTCTTGGATATTTTTAATCAGACTCAGTGCTGTGAACTTTAAAGACAACCATGATACAAATTTATTCCTGGCTATTCAGGAAAGTGTCTGGCTAAGCTGCAAGTGGGCAAAAAATAAATCAAAACATAAATGATGGATGATTTTTTTGAAGAGAAGACATTAATTCCAGATGAAGGTTCCTCATGTACAGCTGTCAGGGAGAGCAGTTTGGAAATGATCATCTGCGAGAGGGTATGGTTTTGTCCTTCTTGGTTTCAAATAAATACATCTCTTGCTCCAGCTGGGGACCTAAGCAAAGGCAGGCTTGCACTGATTTTACACTGACTGGTATTAAAATGTCATTTCAGCCCCTGGAGGATAAAAATCAATGGCAGCAGCTCTCAGGAAGAATTGCAGCAGGATGTGTTATCAAGCAACAAGGGGGAAAGATAGGGCACTTGGTGTCTCCTCTAACAACCACAAACCTGCTCGTTAATTTGTTAGGAATTTGAATAAGAAGGGCACAGCTGCACACAACCTGCTCTGCTGCAACCCCGGTGGGTTATGAAACACACTGTGCAAATATAAGTCATTAGCATTGACTTTTTTGGCCCTCAGCCACAATAAAAGGTATCTGCAAGCAGCCTTTGTTTCATGCCTTTGGTGTGCCATGGGGGGGTACGGCCAAACGCAGCATAATTTCACCCAGCTGGGAAGTGCATTTAGCACCTTGCCAGTGCAGGATCCGGAGGGTGTCATTGCAGGATGAAGACTTTTTTTTTTTTTTTTTTTTTTTTTTTTTTTTTTTTTCACTAATAAAAAAAAACTATTTTTTTTTTTTTTTTTTTTTTTTTTTTTTTTTTCCAAAATTAGAGTGAACGTAATTGGCTTTGTGTGCTCTTTCTCAAATCTTTCTCTGGTGTGGGAAGTAGGGGAAAAAAAAACAACCAAACAAAAAACGGAAAGGCAGTTTACTTACCTATCTTTAATTATTTCCTTCGGTTTCCGCTACCCACCATATTTCCTGGAGAAGACTATCTTTAGCAGAGGATGGGGTTTTGACTGGACCTTTATCTTGCTCTAAAGATGCCTCACGCTAGTTTCAGCCACGAATACATCCTTTTTGGGATAAAAATCAGCAGCAAAACAGTACTCAGTCTTCTAGCTATTTTAGAGAAGCAGGACATGCCTTTAGTGTAAAATTTTGTTTTGTTTTGTCTGTTTGTTTGTTTGTTTTTCATTAGACTCCTTTGGTAAAAAGGGAGAGAGCCAGAAATGCTTCCTCTGTTGCTTTGAAGCTGCGCTATTTGGAAGAAACTAATTAAAACAAAACTGTCAAATAGCAGGAGATCAGTGACACGGGGACAAACAAGGACAAGCCAACATCTCAGCCGTCCTCCCTGTGCTCAGGCTCAGGCAAACTTTCCAGTGGTTGTGTCCCACCTTGTGGCTGCAGGGGCAGGGGAAATGAGGCAGAAGGGGCTGCCCTATTTCTTTTATTTTTTGCATCAGTGTATCAGAAAGTAATGCTGTAACTTTTAGCAGCTTATTAGAGACCACAGGTGTGCAGCCACAGCCCCACAGGCCCCATTTTCCTCCTGGGGCTGGTTACAAAGCTCTTCCTTGGGGGTGGACTTTCCTGCTCCCCAAAAATTGAAATTACAAAACTTATGAACTGTTGATCACAACATCTTTTTGCTTAGGTCAGTTTAAACATCTTTGTTCTAAATAATGCAAACATTTTTTACTTCAGTTCTATTTATTTCTTTGACTCATTCTATTTTTTAACTCAAACTGTAGATAAACTTAATATTTGAAAAGTTTTGCTGACAAACTCAGCATTTCAGAAGTCGTCTCCAAACTATGCATCAAATGGGTAGATTTATTGAAACCAAACCTTTCTGCCAACAGTTCTGGTTTTAACAAACTGGCATTTTTAAAGGAAAAATATGCTTCACAGGAGAAATTTCAGCTCTCTTTGCTGAAGTTATTGTATAAAGGCTTTCATAACAGTCAAAAGGTCAGTTTGTTTTCTTGGAGAAAGAAAGTTCTTATTTTCTTCTACTCTCCTCTAACTGAATAGGAAATAAAAACAGATAAACATTCACGGTAGTAAAATTCCACTTTGGCACTTCTATAAGCACTTTATATATCTGAAATACCGTAGAAAAAAAAAGTAATTAGGTAGCTTAAAACTTTGGTAGCTGAGCTGGGGATCCTGAAGCTTTGAAAATACTGAATTGTTGAGGCTGGGAGGTCTGGCACTTGCTGGTGGCTGGAGCCCAGGTGGAGGGCTCTGCATTTCAGAAGCCACCAGAGCAAGCAGCCAAGGCTGTGCCTAAAGCAGCAGGCAGGAGTGTGTGGTGCTGCATCAAACATTTTGTTAACACTCGAATTCATGTAAAATAGATAGCACATGGGACACTTCACACTGAAACCCATGCATCACCAAATGACAGCATATGTGGGAACTGCATTCCTTGCTTTAAGCAAGAAGCTGCTTGCTTGCGAACAGGGCACAAGAGATGGCATCCAGATGGACAAACAGACTCTGCCTGTGTGAGGGATTGATCAGTTCAGTTTAATGAAGACTGTCTGGACTTTCCCTGGGTTTGTGCTTATTATCCTGTGTCTTGGAGAAGCAACCTTGAGGGCATTTCCAAAGCTATTGTTTGTGTTCTGGCTTGCTGATGCTCTGGAGATGTAAACAGCTCAGAAAACGAGTCCAGTTTTTTTGGGTACTCTTCGGACCCTCACTGGAAGCTCAGGGTATGCTCTCCTCCCCACTCAGCATGTTCCCAGCAGAAAAGTCCCAAGTCACAAACAACTCAAAATAGCAAAATGATCTCATAGATCAGTTGCTAAAAATACAGGGAAGACTCTAGTTACAAACAGTGTGGTCTGCTGGTTTATTATTCAAGTGGCAGAGGAAGGCATCACAGAATCCTGGATTCTTCTACTTTTGAAATAATTTTTCATTTCTGCTGTTGCCTACTTTCCTGTCCTAACCAGCACAAAGCTAACACCAATCCTGTTAAGAGGACCTTATGCAGAAGAAGTGTCAGTGTGCAAGGCACATATCATGTGGGCCACCAGCTTTGCCGACACCTACCTAACAGCCGGGGGTACTCTGTCCCAGGCCTGCACCAACAAGCCAGAGAAACCCACACCCTGTTCTGGGATGGCAGGCAGCTCCCTGAAGGAAATAATCCCTATGAATACACCCGCTGGGTGTAATAGTGTTGGCCAGCAGCCTGACACTGCCTGAAGACTTGATGCATTTTTGCCATCGCTGGAGGTGGGAGCAGAGTCACTTCAGGGGCTGCTCCTTGCTCACGCTGGTCACCAGCTTGGAAGCTGAAAGGTCACTGGTAAAATAAATCCTGGCCTGTGCAGGACTCCTGTGGCAGCACCCATTCCTTTGGCTATTTTAGATGTACGCAGAGGGATTCAGCATCCACAGTGCTGTCTGCAGGGTGCCATGGTATGGATGACTGTGCTGTCCCCCAGCGTACAGCCTGGTTGACCTGGAGTTCATCTTTGAAACAAAAACGCATCCCGCTGGGATGGCTCAGCATGGAGGGACACTCCATGAGTGCATGCCAGATGACTTCCCTTCCCTGCTCACACCTAATGAGCAGGAGGAACTTGAAAGGGGAAAATGCCTCACATAACACATCCTTTTTGTCATTCTGTGGTATGCTGGGAATTTGAGGGGAGTGTCCTCTTCATCACTGCTCAGTTTGTTGGCCTCCCCACACTCTTCACGACATTGTGCTTCTCTGATCCAGGCATGGTTTGGATGTAACTCACTACGTTGAATTTTACACCAGCATCAGCTGTAGTTTGCTCTGGCAACGCCAATACCACGGTGGCCTCTCTGGTCCCAGAGCTGCACACTGCTGTCCAGAGGCCACAGGAGCTCGGGGGATGGCAGGGCAGTGTGGTGGCTCCACCAGGGGATAGAGGAGGTGCTCCTCCACGTCAGGGCCTGTCCTGGACAGTTGGAAACCGCTCCAAGCAGAGCCCTCTGCTACTCCACAAGGAATTTCACAGTCCCCAAGGAGCTGCACTTTGGGGCTGTGGTGGGAGTGTGAGTGCTTCTGCAGAAGAGGAAAATTCCTGGTGAGTGAACAGGACTGGAGGAACCCAGGGAGGCCACTGGGGCAGGCTCTGAAAAGCATATTCCAGTGCATTATCTCTGCCACACTTAGATAATCCCAAAATACAGCACATATCTGTGTCTGAGCTGCTCTAAAAATGCAGAGACCTCCCAGAGAGGTCTGTGGTGCCACTGTGGGTGGTCAGGCCCTGGCTGATACAGTCCAGTCAGTGAGCTCCTCCCTTCGCAGATCTGCTCCCTGTACAGCTGCCTGGCACCTGTGAGCACAGGGAAGGCCGGGACTTTCTTCTCCAGACATGTGTGGAGGCCTGTTCTGTGGAAAAGTTCATCACTGGTCAGACACTGTGCCTGTGGTGGGTTCCTGCTGCTGCTCGTGCTCATCCCACCCATGTCCACAGTTTCAGAGAACTCCAGAGCCCTGCGTCCCCTTTCAACAAAACTGCTGCACATGGATAATGGCATTCCTGGCTTTTCTTGAAAGGCAAGCAAGCCCCAGACTCATTCAATGCATTACCTTCTTTCTGCTGACAGAAAATTACCTGGGCTGGCTTATGTTTGACTGTTTGCCACTAGTGTAACAGGGGCTGGGGGCTGGCTGCCCCTCCCCACAAGGCAGCGGGTATCACTGGCTCATTCTGAACCTTGCATATCTCAAGAAGTTGTGCTCCCCTTACAAATTTTGTTCCTTGACTATCTTCTTCTACCTTATCAGCATTGCTCACTGTTTTGTGCTGACTTTTGGCACATCAACATTGCTGAACATTTATGCTCATTTCAGGAACCTTTAAATATTGCTGAAGCAGAATGTTGGGGACATAATATCAGCTAGGTTGTGGCCCACCACAGCTGTCTTCCACCTTCTGTATCCTCCAAGTACATGGGTCTAATTTCATAGAAGCAGAGCTGCAAGCTGCATGACAGTGTGATGATTCTGCCCCGCTGCCAGCCTCTGGCTGCCTGTCCAGACTCGGGTGGGACCTGTCCACCCTGCCCATGGCCCAGGAGCCCCATTTCAGTCTAGCTGGGGCTCCGGGCCTGTGGCTCAGCAAGGTTGGTCTGACACAGACATTTGCCCAGGGAGAGAAGAGCTGTCAGGTGAGAGGTGTGCCAGGCAGGACAGCCCCCAGGGTGATGAGCTCCTCTTCGTGTGTGACTTTACCAAGCTAACACACAACTTCTGCCTCTCCCCTGAGAGCAGTGATTTCTCCAGCCAAACATTCTCAGCACATTCCTTACCTAAAGGTATTTCCTTTCGTAATTAGGAATTGCAGCAGAAAGGAGGATTTGGCCAGCAGCACTTCCTGCTGAAAGCTAAATAGAGAATGAGGTCCTAAATGGAGAAGGAGGTATGTATAACCTTCCCGTTCAGAGCATTTTAGTGGCCAGTAGTGGCATAGGCAAATACTAGAGCATGGGTCTGAATGCTGTTGTCCTTTTAATGATGGGATTGCAGATATGTTGGATAACAAAAAATACCATGATAAAATATTAATTCTTCTAGGGAATTAATACACCATTGTATTTGGTTTTAAAAACTTGTGCAATGTGGAGTTACCAAGGAATTAACTATATAGATTAAAAACTGCTTCTTTCACAGACCTCTGATCATTGATTCATATTGGTCACTGGGAGCCACCAAAAAGCATGACCACTTTCAGCAGGGAAGCCAAAGGGTTGGTGTCTTTTTGCTACAATTCAGTTTGTTTATCAGTGAACTAGACAAAGACATAAAACTTCTGCTGGCAAAGTCTGTGGAAAATGCAAACTGGAAGGTAGTGAAGAGGGAGAAAGATGGGTTACTGTTATGCAAACCTGCCTTGCCTGGTCACAGTACCATAACACCCACTGGCAGGTAGTTAAATACCAACTTATACAACACCAGAGACAGACATGCAGACTGTCTTGGCAAGCAATAATTCATAGACAGATTTAGGAGTAATCATAGATGAACACTCCAGCATAAGCTACAAGTCAGTTGGCAGCTGAAAAGGCTGATTACACAACCCTTTCATCTACAAAATGAAGCTATCAGGAAGAAATGGGACAAGGATCCCTGTTCATGTTTGCGAAAAATCGTAACACATGAAAGATCACAGCCCATGAAAGAACACAGTTAGAATGTCTTTAGTCTTTATGGACATTTCCTTCTATATGTAGAATATACATGCATATGCATTCATCTATCTATTCATATATAGAGATTTGCATGTGTCTGTAATATATGTATATATACTTAGATGTATGTGATTCCTATACAGCCAATATGTATAAAAGAACAATTAATTATCTTGTCCCAAGGGACTCTGCTGAAATAGGTGACTATTAACAGATGAATAAAACTGCAGAACTGCACCATTTGCCACTGAGAATTTTATTCCTGTAAGGCAAAGACAGCAGAAGAACAAGGATCAGTTTCACAAATGCCATGAATTTTCTGGAGTTTGATTTTCCAGATCTCCAAAGGATTCTTGATCTTGTTGAGAAAGGCATAGAAAGGCCAGGTGGCTGAGGTTGAAGTTAGACAAACTCAACTCCAAAACTGCAGTGGTAGGAATGAACTTGGGCTGCTGGGAAAGAAATGTCCCTAGATGACATCTCAAGAGGAAGTCACGTTTCACAGGCCAGAGTTCTTTGAAGGAAACAACAGGTGTGTGGATAAGAGAGATCCTTTTAATACAACCTACTTTTATTCCAGAAAGGCATACAATGAGCTTTGCTTATCAGACATCTTCAAGGAAGCTAAGAAATTTTGTGATATGAAGGGAGGTACTTACATGTATACAACATTGATCAAAATATAGGAAACAGTAGGAAAAATACTCAGCTTTCACAGAGAGGAGTGGAGTTTCTTAGTGATCTGTGCAGGAACTCATGCTGCTCAACATATTATGAAACAGTCTAGAGAAGGATGAGTAACGAGGGGACAGTTTGCTGGAGATGCTGTTATTCAAGGTAGTAAAGACATGTATTGATTGTGAAGAATTGCTGAAGATCTTATGAAACACCATGACAGCATATTCAAATTGGAGATGAAATCCAGTGTACATAAACTGATGTATATAGCACATAATCCTACCTCACACATGAAATGATGCATTAGGAATAATCTACTACCACTTAAACACAAAATCCTGGAGTTATAAACAATAGATTAATAAAAATGCCAGTACAAAGCTCAATAGCACTAAAACCAAGCAAACTAAGCAATTCAAGTGTTAGGAAAGAACGGAGAGTGTGACACAAAGCTTTATGCCATTGTATAAGCCCTGGTTCTCTTGCATCCAGCACACCTTTCCATTGATATTGTCCCATTACAGAAAAGGATGAACTTGATTTAGAAAAGGTTTAGCGAGATGAAAATGAAGATCGAGAGCATGGAAGAGCTTCTGTACAAGGAATAACTATGTAGGTTAGGACAGTTCAGCCTGGAGGAGGACAATACAGATCCATACACACACAAATGGCTTAGAAAAGGTGAAATGTGTTCTTTCCTTTTCTGAAGGGAAGACTTAGAGTGAGAAAGTAGCTGATGAAAACAAACAAAAGCACTAGCTCTTAACACAGTGTCTAGTTAAGCTCTGCTATTACAGTAGGTTGTTTCAGATGCTGAAACTGCACATGGTGTTTAAGGAGAGACTGGACAAATTCAAGAAATAAAAGACTATTGATAAGTTAGTAAATACGTGTTTCCTGTGGCTTGGAAAATCTATGATCTGCAGGCTGGGGGTGGTGGATAAAGAAAGTCAGCTGAAAAAGAACTACAGGCAGCCTTAGCTAACAAACCTCTCTTGTCTTTCCTACAATATTGTAATAATCACCTGAGTGACAGTATTAGTGTCTAACTGATTGACTTGGGAAGGAGTTATTACTTATAATCATACCACAATCTGTAAAGTCACTTTCATGCTCTTCTCATGCTGGTTTACAGCACACTACATATTCTGTAACCATATGGGTTCTTGTCTCACAATGCCTTTGGGCAGGACCCTGTTGTAGCATGGAAGAAACTGATGAAGCTCTTTATGCGTCTTTCCCAGTTCCATACAGGCTGTAAAAAATCGATGAGGGATGGAACACGCACACACTTTTGTATGACAAAATAGCCATTGGAATAGTATTCACCGGTAGAAGCAGAGCTGGAGCGGAATTAGACCAGCAAAACCTAGAAAAAATGCAATTTTTTTTCCCCTCGTGATCAGGACAGCAGCAGGATGTGTATTTCACAGTGTTTGGAATTTCACAGTGGATGCAAGACACAGCATTGCACTCTGTATGTTTGAGCACTTTGTCTTGCTGCTCTGTGTGCAGTGCTGCCTTTGTCTGATGGGATTAAGTATGTGTGCAAAGCCTCTGGAATCTGGCTGAGACTGGCGAGTCAAGAAGCAGCTGCAGAAACCAAGCTAAAATGTTTGAATATTCAGCTATGTTTCAGTAATTAGAAAGACTATAACTGTATGTTTCAGTATATGGCATCATGGCACGTATAATTTTTAAAGAGAACAAATGCTTTTAGTTTTGCCAGGCTCATGTATATTAACATTTTCATGGTCACAAGTCAGGACACGAAAGGCTGCACAGGGACAGCTTTCTCTTTTGGTTTTACTGTGCTAATCTATTTGCTTTTGTCTGAAGGTGTAAAGATTGCAAAACCTTGTACAGAGGTGAAATCTTCCTTTTACCTTGTACAGATTTATAGCTGCAATAAAAGCAAATAATGGTCTTCAGGCAAGAGTGCTGGAGGTGAGGCTGCAAAAAACACTGTGTGTGGGAAGAATGGTAGCTTTAATGAAGTTTGTCATTGGCACTTGGCTTAACAAGTAGCTATAAGCCTTGAAAAATGGATTAAGGTTAGACTGGGGCACATTAGCACACCACTGCTTTGTTATCACATGGACACGGCCACCCTCTGTTTTGGTTGAACAGCCTCAATGCTTTTTGCAGCAGGTTATAGAAGAGACTTGAACCTCCTCAGCTGAGACAGAAATCAAGGGGAGGCACCCTCACCAGAGGGAGATTAGCTGTCATGCTCTGACCCTTCTGTGACTTACAGACATATCCATACCCAAAGCCATTTAACCTACAGATTATCCTCTTAAATTGCTGGATAGGTCATCTTTCTGACACACCAAAAACAAAGCCACAATTCCTGAGGCTTAAACGAGGGTAACATCTCTTAAAACATTAAAAACTCCCTCAAAGGGCAGAGCATGCTAGCTTGCTCTCTTCAGTCAGCTGAGGAAATTGCATCCCAATCAATCTTACAAAAGAGCTTTCTTCTCCTCCCTTTAGTAAGAAAAAGAAGGAAGATCAAGACTGATAGTCACTTTTCTTTAGAAGGTAAAAGGTTTAGTCCACACAATTCACCTGACATTTTATTACCCTTTTGGTGGTATGAATACTGAGTCATTATAAAATATTTCCTCATCCTCTTTCATAAAAGAGCTGTTGTGAAAGCTTTAAATAGCTACATTAATAACACAATCTAGTGACAAAGAAGTGAAAATTCCAACCCCTCAGATCCTTTCATGCATTCTTTATCCATCTACTTGCATTTCTTAAATACCGCAGTTTCAGAAAATGCTGAAGCCACGTTCAATAATTTATAATTCCCTGGCTCTATCCAAAATACGTACTTGACACAGGCATAGGAACAACCCCCAAGAATTGGATTTCCAAGTCTCACAGTATTAATCAATGAAACAACAAAAAAAGTGTCGCATATTGTAATAAAGTATCCTTGTTTAATTATATCTATAGATCTAGAACAAATGTTAATTGATTTAGATAAAATCTAAGCTGCTGGAGAAAAAGGAGTTGTAAAATCCAAATGTTCTGATTTCTGATGTAACGGTAAACTAGCTATAAACTTGTCTTTCTTCTCAGAAGAGTTGTAGAAGAGGGAAATAAAAACACTGCTAGTCATGAGGGACTCCTCCCTCCCTCTCCTTAGGAGACCTCCCTGTTCCAGCCAGGAGCAGGATAGAGAACTACAGTTCTGGTTCCAGGAAATCTCACCAGAAATTGAAAAGTCTATCTCTGCTTTTTGAATAGAATTTTTAAAGAGCTGTAAGGAAACAATATTAAACAAAATATGTTACTTGAGAAGAATCCTACTGACTTCACTCCCAAGTCTTTTGAATTGCTCTGTATTACCTTACAGCAGAGAACAGGTTACCTATCAATATAAGAATGCTACAGGAAAATACTTTTAGTAAAGTTCTATTTTTTTGATTTCAGTAAGCCTGACTTTATGAAGTAGCTTTAATCTCAGAATTTCCTTGTTTCTGATAGCCAAGTTATTTAGAAGGCATGCAGCTCCCCACGTGACATGCCTCTATCTGTCAGGTTGAAAACAAGGGGATCACCTTTCACTAAGCTGTTTACAAATTTCACAGAGAAGGTGTGTACCTACAGGATCCCAGTGGGACTCTCACAGACAAGCAGTAACACACATTACTGCACGGAGAGGTAATTACCATTGCTCAAACACAAACTCATAGTTCCAGCCTTGAGCAACTCAGCACAGATACTATTTTAATCATTACAGCAGAACTGGGGGGGGGGGGACGGACGGACGGACACAGAGAGACATTTGCAAGTCTCTTGCCTTCTCCTGCACAGTTTGAGGCTTGAAGTCTCCCTGTAGACTCCTTTGCACGATGATCCGGGAGCCCACCAAAGCACACTCACCATTGGCAGTCACTTTTAACTTGCACCAAGGCTACCTAGAGTAAGAAGAGCTGGAGTGTTACACCTGGATGTTTGTACCAGCATGGAAAGGAGAAGGAAGAGCCCTGCTTACCTGCCACTTATGATGTGTATGCTCTCTGTAAAGATAACATATCAGAGACTTTGAATTCACGTGTTAAAGGCCATTATTGTAGGCTACAGGTGTCGTTTGTTATAGTCCACCACAACCTAAAGGGACTGGCATCAAAGAAAGATAATCTTTACACATGTGTTAGAGACTGTGCTTAAGGTACAATTCAAAGTTAGGTAGGAACTAAATGTGCTATTTCTTCCAGTTAGGAAAATCCTGTCCAAAGGGACTGGAGACATTCTCTCTATTAAAGTGCTGATATTTTTTGATAGATACTGGAGCATTTTTAACTGCTTTAGAGGTAAATGTCTAAATAAAAATAATAAATCTTTGAAAAAGGATTACGTGAAATGTAAATGGAGGATGTAACCTCATTGCAAATTCAATGGCAAGTGCTCCATTTTTAAGGAAAAGCACACCAGATACCAAAGTACAGATGTGCTCATACTCAGCAAGAGAAAAATAGAAAAGGGGGAAAAAAAGAATCCAGTTTTTCTTTTCTTCTTTAGAACTAAGCTGACCACAAACTGCATGTGAGCCAACAGGGCAGTTCTCCTACAGCAGACTATAATGACAGCACAGCTGTACTCCGATCTGTTTGGCAACAAAGAGCACATGAACGGAATCTGATGCCCAACATCACAACTTTAAGACACAGTCAAATGGCTCTTATTTTCACCGCCAGAACTAAACTTTATTTCCATGTGTATTACATACTGGTATTTGATGTCAAATACATTAAAATTACTTTAACAGAGGATTTAAGTGAGGAATACTTATTCTTCACTAAACAGTTTAAGAAGGAATGTAAAAACCTACACAAAAAAAATGTTTAAATGTTGTTTTGACTTTGGCAAACTGAACAGTTAAATACTCTTCTGTTCTCTCCTCAGGTCTTTCGAAGTATGAAAAAAAGCATCTTTTCATAATCATGCAGCTTAAGAAAAAATAGTTTTATAAAATCCATTTCTTATGCTAAATATGGTTACAAATAAGTGTATTAACACAACTCCCAATTCCTATTTTTAAATACAAATACTGTGTTATATTATGAAATGGGGATAATTAAAATATATCGATGACTACAAATCTAGTAATTTAAAGCAAACTTAAACATGCTGTTTGCTTTTATGTGGAAGAATCAGGATACTGTAGGTTCAAGCACTGTACTAAGTTTTATCAACTCCTTGATGCCCAGAACATCAAACTGCCAAACACAAAGACATGTATTCAGGTGTGAATAGCACCAGGTGTTCTGCCCCCCTCCTCTCCCTTTAAAAAGATATTAGCATTATTAAAATGTGTGACGTGACAACCTTCTGAGAGTGACATGCACAGGTAAAGAATCTGCTTTAAGTCTCCAGCTAACACGCGAAGTTTTGGAGAATACTGAACAACTACTGATGCGTTTCATTGTTACACCAGAAAACAGTGCTTCCACAGCATATCCTAACTTTTCAAGTACAAAAATATCAGTTATGGGTAGTTAATAGTTATCAAAATTTTTATTGGTACAGAATGAAAGCAGCATTTACTCTTATTTTTTAAACCATACATCATAAAATTCCCTAGTACATATCTGGAGGAGTAAAATAGGCTCTGTTCTATTTACCTGCTATTGATCCTAAGTCCAGATTTAATTTTTTTCTTGGCCAAATACAAACAATATCATTAATAGCAAAGGGAAGGCAGTACCTCAGTGTGAAAGGTCAGCATTTAAAGTTTTACTAAAGCACTATTTTTGAAACAAGACATCACTTAAATGTATAATTACATACACTAAGAGTGGAAAACAAGTTTTTATTAACAAGAACTATTGAGACTGGGCATAAATGTCTTAACCACAAACCCTGGAAATATTATGAATGCTTTGATGTGGTCCTTGGTGACAGAAAGAAAACAATGAAGTATGGCTTTTCAATCTTCCTTTAAAAGCATATTTTGTATAGTTTTTGTAGGCTTAAGTGATTTTAGAGGACCCCTAACATTTTCCTGTAACATCATTTTCTAATTAGAAGCATTAATTACATCAGTATATTAAGTCATTGTCTGACAGTTGATCATAAACAAAATACAGAAGCCATTTTTTTCTTTTTTTCTTTAAATAAGGGAGGTATTCCTTTTCTAGTGAGAGCCATCCTACAGTACTTCCAAACATTTCAGAGGTTACTACATAGCTTCTCAAATAAAATCCTCAGTTTTGTTTTCTAGCAGATATTCAAATCAAGCATATGCAGAGAGCAAGTACAATCGAGTGCAGACAGTTCAAAACTCTCTCTGAAACCTTGTTTTTACAGTTACCCTCTGCAAAATAAAAGCCCCTCCTTGCCCCAATGAGACAGGGGAGAAGGGGAAACAGGTCTGCCATTCATGTAGGAGATTGGCTAGCATAAAGTTTTATTAAAGTTGTTAACAAAAATAGTTAAACTTTTTTTTTTTTTTTTTTACAATTTAACATCCAGTCTGACAAAAGGCAAATCAATGAAAAAAATACAAAAAAGTAAAAAAGTGCACTACCGAGTCCAGTATTTTGCTTTAAAGTCATGTCACTTACAGTATATGAAAAATAAACCCAGAAGTGTAATTACTTTAAAATACACCGCTTCCATATTTCAGTATTTTACACATATATTCTATAGTGGAAGAGGAGATCTCTTAAAAACTTTACTCTTAAAATATGAGGTGCATGTGCCAAGTGGGATAGACTTGGCAAGTTAAGTTGCAGTAGAGAATCCTTTCAAATTTGGCATTCCATTTATACACCTTACCATGCCAGCAAGGTCTGTAGTACCTAAACCTTCTAGTAAGAACAGTAAGTTTCTTTAATGTAGATTAACTAATACAGACAACTACAAGAAACGGTGAGGTCAGCAATTCTATGGGATCTTAAGGAAATACAAGTCCTGATTTAGTCGTCAAATGGTACAATGTCACAACAAACTTTAAGGCCATGTTTTATTTGCTGATTAATGGACAAAAGGCAATGGATTCTCCCCCCCACCAAATATTTTCTTGAAAGTCTGTGCTCATAAAAATCATGAAAAGTTGGAAAGACTTAATTATTGAAACTTTAAATATATTTTACACAATCTTGTTTGTACAAAAATACAAGTTAAATATAAACATAAAGCAATCATGATAATTTTATGTAAATCCATTTTGTGATATTCTGTTATATATAAAAAAGTTTCTCAGCTCTGTCTCATTTGTGAAAAGATCAATACCAGATTGAATCACTACTGGCAAAGGGCCCTAAAAAGCACACTTGAGCATTAAATATGTTTTACATTGTAAGTACCATTTCCTGATTTCATCTTTTCTAAAGACTGGCAAAAGATAGGGCAGTATGTCCATAAACCAACAAATAATTTGGCTGCAATGTCATAAAACACAAACACACAAATCTGTACAGTAAACCCAGTAGCTATGCAGTACATACTTGTTACACACACATACACGGACAAGGAATGAAACTTAGTGAGACGCCATTTCTAGTTCACTGTTCTTCAGCCTGGCATTTTGTCTTACTTCATCAAATGAATATGACTTCGTTACCTTTCCATTCTTAAATACTGTATGAAGGAGATCCTGCAAGAAACACCACTGTTTTAGCAAGATTCATTTGCCAAATGAACAAACACAGGTTACATAAGCTACAAATGAACTCAAAAGCAAGGACCCAAATCAAGACCAATATGGGACAAGAGCTTTTGACTGTCAAGATACTAGACTTTTTCAATTCTGTCTGGTACCTTTCACTAAAAGTTAGACAGAGGAAAGGATTTAGTCCATCCTGTGTACAGACAAAAGTTTTGTGCTGAGAAATCCCTTCAGTAATTGTCCACATCAGGCCAAAGACAGAAAGAAAAAAACACCTAAGTTTATCCTACTAGACCAGCTACTGGGAAAGAGACAACCAACCAAATTTTAAGTACAATTGAACTTCAGAGGTTTAGATTAAATCTTAATCTTTCTTTACGCCAACTATGGAAAAAAAAAACAAAACAAAACTTTTTTATGCAACGTGGTCTGTTACAAAATGTTAAAAAATGCACCAAGAAGTGCTCACAAATAGCACACTGAAAGGGCAATAAACATAGCTTTGCACAAAAAAGTTAGCACATAAACAATGTTGGACAGCTGCTATGCCTGGTGTCCCATTTGACCCATGTGTCTTGGTCCCATTACTGACACATGTGTGTCCCTGGTGTCCCATATTGACTCACGGTTTTAGGGAATTAGGGCCCACATGGAGCACATCTCCTCACCATTTTCCCGAGTTCCACAGAACCTGTACCCCATACACAACCTTCTCTAGCATCCCATTACAGAAAACTACCTTACGAATTCTTTCACCTCTCAAAAATGAAGGAACTGCACATCAGTTTAATTCAGACCACAAGGGTTGTGATTGAGTTGTTTGGAAGAACTTCCTACCACTAACTCCCATTTGTGTGTACATATGTACACACACACACATTTATAAATAGATATATATGAACATGCATCACAAACATATACATGCGTATACGTATATACAACTCTGAAAGTACACAGAATGGTTTGGGTAAGGGACCTTAAAGATCACCTCGTTCCATTCCGCAGCCATGGGCAGGGACACCTCCCACCAGACCAGGTTGCCCAAGGCCCCATCCAACCTGGCCTTGGACACTCTCAGGCATGGGGCATCCACAGCTTCTCTGGGCAGCTTGTTTTAGTGCCTTGCCACCCTCATACTATAGGATTTCTTCCTTATATGTAATATAAATCTACCCTCTTTCTGGTTATGCCTTGTCCTATTATTACACTCCCAGTTGGAGTCTTTTTTTTTTTGTTCTTAGGTCTTTGCATCAAGAGCACGTTATCTACAGAGTATATAACTGTTTGTCTTCTATGTTTAAATTTCTCAGAGATCTCAGTTTTATGCTTAAACAGCATGCCTGGAAATATCCCTCTGCCTTGTAGCACTGAAATTTGTCTCTACATACCAGAAAACTCAAGAATCTTCGAGCTTGTAATGGCTGAAGTGCAATTTGATAGTGTGTTTACTTTCAATCCTCTTAATTCAGGAAGAGACTCAACATACAGCTAAGCATTCTGTTGCCAGTTCACTGAATACTTCAGAGATCTCCATGTGAAAGCCTGAGACTGGCCTTATTTTCGTTGTACTTAATTTACTGAAATAGCACTTAATTTTGTGATTGTAGAGACTTAACAAGGAAACAGACTTTGTAGATTAATTTATGTCTTTGAAAATTGGGAAACTACTCCAGGTATAGAGCATTAACACCTGAAGGAACTATTTACAAATCTCAGTGTAGAAGTAGAAACAAGTTCAGTTAAGCCTCTATCCCTCTCCTCCCTCTACCTCAAGCTACTACTCTAATACAACTCAAAAGAAGTACTTTGTTAACATATTCTCATAGAATATCCTAAGTAGGAAGGGACTCACAAGGGTCCAACTCCCAGCTACACAAAGGACCACCCAAAAATCCGACCAAGTGTCATGTCTGACAGTGTCATTTTTGTTGCTCTCCTTCAGGCACTCTAATGGTTTTTGTCCTGCTACATTACGAGACACTAGTTCTGTGAAAAAGAAGCGATATTCTCTTGTTTCTTAACAGAAACAAAAGAGAAAGCTAATTATCAAGCCTGAACATCCTAGCATTCTACTGTTACTGAATTTGGCACTAAAGAAGTGAGACAGGAGATGAACAAAAAGACAATTAAAAACTAGTTGTGAAATTATCTGGTTTTTTTCAGTCTATTTTTGCATGAAGAATGATGTAATGTATCTTGAAAATTCATACCTGTCCATACTCTTCAAGATCTCCCTTGCCTTCTTCAAGTGTCACATAATCTCCAGCAGGTGTCCTATGCAAAGACAGTCGGCCTTTCTTTGACCGTTTGTTTGGATCGGCTACTGGATCCTTGAAGACATTTACCTAAAATGAAAGGTTTTGTCAGACTTGTGTACCTTATGCTGACGGTGGTAATGCAACAGGAAACACGAAACAGTTTTCAAGAGGCCTCTAATGACAACCTAATGATAGACATAGTAAAAGACATACCCCAAGACCGTTGGTCACCACGTAGCTACATTTGAAGGAACAGTTTAAGAGATCTCTGGTTAGTTTCTGCAACAACGCTCCACCAGATCCAAAGGCGATATTCTCAATACTCCATTTATTCTTCTTCATTCCTTCCACAATCTAATAACAAAAAGAAAACTATGATGGAACATGCTTTTAGACCATGCCTTTTTTTTTCCATAAAAATATACTACTACTTAAACAAGATGCTTTTACAGACAATTAAACCAACTAACATTCAGTTTCCAGGAGATATATGTAACAATGCTGCCAATACTTGGCATACTGTTTGCGTTTTTCATTGCGATTACAGCACAGGATAATTATAGAAAGTTTTTGCTGAAAAACTATTATAATGCTGGCACAGATCCTTTCCAAACTGGGGTAGCACAGCTATACAATGCCCAGACAATTAAAGAAAACAAAAGACTTTGTGGGAGTTATTTCAGAGCCTTCTGATTTTTCAGAACTATGGGCAGTCCTCAAAGCATAGCATGTATCCTGAAAGAAAGCAAACATCTTGCTCATCAACTCCAGAAAAATACTATCTGCTTTGACCAATGACTTCAGCAGAGCAGTTCTGAAAAAAATCACGTCTAGAATTAAGATTGGCAATTTAGAGGATGGGAAATGGAAATACATAAAGTTGCTTAAAAAGTTTGCCTTGGCACCTTCTCAAGCAGATACAGATCAATGTGAACTACACTGGTTCACATTGCAGTTCACATCAATTCAACCGTCAATTTAAAACTTACTACAGCATTCCCATCCTCCTCACCACATTCTATCCACACAAACATAACATCCTCTAGCCTGGAGTCATGGGTGCTAGTTTAGTCATGCTCATAAGCAAGCAAGATTCGTTTCCCTGGCCCTTTATCCCTATTACAGACTGAAAAGGTGGCTATGGCCCCAATAAGAGTGTTTGAACTCCTATCTCCTAAATATTTCACTAACAAAAGCGGGTGAGAAAGCTTCAGAGTAGGTAAAACATCAAAATCCCATCCATCCAGAAAAAGGAAGGTGAGGAGCAGAATTAAAGTACACAACACATGTAGAACAGTGCAGAGTTTCAGATATCAATATCATGTGAAATGGGGTAATCTTTTTTGTCCTCCTGCAAAGGAAAACACCACGGTAACACAACATGACTGTTCTAGGAGTTACTGATGTGAAGTCATTTCTTCAAAGGACAGAGAAGGCAAAAATAAAACTTTTATATGGAGGAAAAAAAAAACAACACTCCAATTTCAGACAGTAGTAAATGGGTAGTTAATGAGTTAATGTAAACAAAAATATATAGTAGTTTTTTGTTTTAATGTATCCATTTAGTTACATTGTCTGTCTCAAGGATACTCTCAAAATCTGAATGCCTGACAGAGGCCAGCCAACACAAAAGGTGGCCTTGAGAGCCGTAATTTGAGGGTACACCTCAAACAATTTCCCACTAGATTTTTAGCAGATTTATTTCCGCAGCAGAGATACCATCAGTGAGTCTTCCGCATTCTAATGGTAGCTCCTTACCCAGCCTCATCCAACAAACCAAGCAAATGGAATCTCTGGGCCCATCTCCATGACTTTTGTTTAGGGAAACCCTTGGGAAACACTATGTCCTGAACAAATACTGCCTCAATATGTGAAAATCCTGTGGATTTTCCATTTCCTATCAAGGGATCTCCTTAGTCAGACTGATCTTTGGCCAGTTAGAGGCGGAAGGGAAGGGAAATCGAGACTAAGTTGAAAGACAGTTCTAACTTCTACCAGTGACCCACAGCAGCAACCCAGATTACAGTTTCCTCAGATATGGAGAAGAGATGGCAAACAGCAGCAGTGATGGGGAGGAACAAAAGCAGGAGATCCCAAACAACTAAATCCTCCTCCAGAGGAAAAACAGAGAACTGATCGTATCACACTTCCAAACTTATACAAAGAACAATTTCAGTGACAGTATTTTGACCAGCTTGGCCTGACCATTATGAGCATGATTAATACATCAACTGTGACTCCAGGTTAGAGGATTTTTTTTCTTTATAACCATTTAAAGAAATCTGGAAATTGAATGTTCAAAGAAAATCCTTTGAAAGTGTAGTATTGTGGAGTTAGCAGATTGGAATGATTTTTAAAAGTGAAAATGCTAGAAGAAAGTCAGAAAAGGTTCCTTACCTGTTCTACCAGCAATCCCTATTAAAACAAAGAATTTTAAAATCCGGTTTACACTCTGTTTTCTATATTTTTCTTTCAGCTAGGTCTGATATTTAAATGAGACTGATCTGTCATTACTCATTCTAAGTTTTCCTATTGTACCAACTACCTTTCACTTGACCCATAACAACAGGTCGACCTAAGGCTGATAAGAAGTAATTAGAACAATCACTTGCATAGGTTTTAAGAGGAGAAAAAACAGATAGCCATGACAATGCATTCAGATTTGTTCATGTAAACTCATGTATCAAAAGAATGAAGAAACTTGGGTTTTGCTGACATAAAAGGAAAGAAATCCATGACATCTTAAGCATGACCAAAATTAGGCTGCAAGCTCATGGCCTTTTGCTCCAAAATAGCTTGCTGCTGCCAAATGAGAAGTGTCTCTTTCCTCCTTTTCTGCTTCCCCCAGCTCAAGACAACAGTTTGGTTTTACTCTTGTATTGTACTAGTGGCTACTGGCCCCTTTTATGTGCTAATTTAATTCATTAAAACAAAAGAAAATTTATTGGTTTTGGCCAAGTTCATTTGCTGGTACATTTGTGGGTTAAATTTGTTTGATGTTCAGCAGTTTAATGACCAGAGCTGACATGACGTGCAGAGCCAGATTACAGAAAGGATCAGAAGGTGGCCACTAAGCAGCAACAAGTTCTGTCAGCTCCATAAGTCTTGAGGAACTGAATCCTGAACCCTCTTCTACATATTACAGATAAGACTTGTCCTCGTAATCAGCCAGTTTCACTGAGAAAGATACATGAACAGGCAGATCATCTGAACAAAGAACTTCTCCTTCTGCCTCTTATCCTCTCCCATTAGCTACTAGAATTAATTTCCTGCTCTATTTAGAACTTGGAGAGGAGTGCATTTTAATCCTCTAACATAAATACTTTAACAAATAGTTTAGTCATTTCCACAGAATGGCTGAGGTTGGAAGGAACCTCTGGAAGCCATCTGGTCCAACCCCCTGCTTGCCCTGTAGCAGGCTGCCCAGGACTACATCACGTCCAGGCAGCTTTTGAAGATCTCCAAGGAGGAGACTCCACAACCTCTCTGGGCTGCCTGTGCCAGTGCTCAGTCACACGCACAGCACAGAAGTGCCGCCTGATGTTCAGGGGGCACCTCCTTTGTTTCAGTTCGTGTCTATTGCCTCTTGTCATGGCACTGGCATCCACTGAAAAGAGTCTGGCTTCATCCTCTTTGCCCTCTCCCTTCAGGTATTTATAGACATTGATGAGATCCCCCTGAGGGATCCCTCCTCTTCTGCAGGCTGAACAGCCCCAGCTCTCTCAGCTTCTCCTCATAGGAGAGGTGCTCCGGTCCCTTCATTATCTTTGTGGCCCTACATTTGAGTACAATCAATGCTATATGAGCTTACCTCTACAAATTTTGCCACGTGTAACTTACAAAATGAAATTTTTGAGTTCCTTGCAGGAAAGGATTAATGTTCCAATTTTTTTTTTCCTGTCACAGACTCACAAAAATCTCTACAAGTACATATTTTGCCTAACACAGGCATCAAGTCACGGTTAAATCCTGTTTAACAGTCATTGAGAAGTTTATTAATAAAGTCTCTTCCCTTAGTATCTAACCATAAGACTTCCTTTCTCGTTATTAACCTCTCATGCTTGTGTTTCATTAAGCTTATTAGCACAAATTATTCTCAAGAAGCCAGAGGAAGAAAAATTTGCTTCAAAGGCTATAGGAACAGAACCATGGTGTATAACTGCACTACAGATGGCTTATCAGGAAACAATGTCAGCATTAACTGCTCTCTAAGGATTTGAGTGACAAACATCTTTGGAGTTCCATGGTTGAGGTTAACGTGATGTGCCCACGTTAAATATGCAGATAGTTTCAAGCCAGCGAGAAAATAAGCTTGCTATCTCTCTTATCTAATTTGAGAAGCGGCAGAAGTCAACTTTGTTAAGAAGAGTCTAAAGGCGCGCCAGCCTAGGAAACTAGGATAAGGTTCAATAAAATCCAGTAAAATTCATCTTAAGCTTATCCAGCTAATTTCTGGTTTGGAACTCTAGTACAGTTAATGATGACAGACCCAGGACAAGCCTGATAAAATCAAGTCCTCCTCCCCCTCATCACCTGCAGTTGCTGCAGCCTGTACCTTTATAACTGCATTATATTAGTATCTATACCTCGCCAATAGTGGTCAATTTGTAACTAGCTTCTAGCACACAGCATCCACTAAAAAAAATATTTTTTTGGTCTTACTGAAATTGCCCTTTTTTATTATTACTAAGAATTTGTGTATTTACCAGACTCAGACATCAGT
Source organism: Oxyura jamaicensis (assembly GCF_011077185.1). Lineage (NCBI taxonomy): Eukaryota > Metazoa > Chordata > Aves > Anseriformes > Anatidae > Oxyura > Oxyura jamaicensis. The sequence goes on from NC_048893.1 coordinate 13,931,081, forward strand.
GGTGTGACATAGTCCAATTTGATTCGGACCACAGACCTGTTATTCACACTTTCTGGGCTTTCAGCAATCTTTATTCCATTAGTTGCCAAATCAGTAGACTCCTTACCGCCATTATGTTCATTCTTAAACAGCCACCTTCACAAAACATACCTTCAAAATCTGACTGCAAGCACTCTTCAGAACATACGTAACTAATGAGCTAAACCAGTTAATTACTACTATTGCTACAGCAAAGCAGTCATGCAGCGTGCTTTAGGTATCAATGAAAGAACCAAACACTGCCAGGTTTTGATCTGAATTAGGCTTGACAAGCAGGATAAAAGCAAACAAAGGGAGAGACAGTGGGAGTAGAATGGTTACGACAGTAAGATTAGGATACGCCTCTTAGTTTTTTATGCATCTTAATAACTCCCTGTGGGCTTTTAATAAATGTGTTTTATGCATTAGGATATCACTGCCAATGTCTAGGATGAATGGCAGGGTGGGGTCAGTAGAGAAGCTGCAGCACCTGACTAGTCATAGCAGATTCCAGATTAAATAGCAATATAACCAGTGTCTTCCTGATACACGAACAGGATCTCCTACCTCTTGCAATGTGTTGATATCCACACCATCCCCTTGAATAACTCTGAGATAGGGTGGCAGCAGTTTGTAGCCTTTAGAGTTCTCTGTAATGGGAAACTTCTTCCCTAAGATCTCCAAGACCTATGGTAAAGAGAAAGAAGATGGTTCAAAAAAAAATTAAAAAAATCTGCCATTCCAGTAAAGAAACCGATTTCCACATTTAATTCAAGCTGAAAACAAAACATAACAAACCAACCAACCAAACAACCAAACAACAACAACAAAAAAAACAAGCACAAATCCATGAGTATATCCACATATCCTGCTCTAAATATATCCATGTAGGTACACAAACAAAAAGCACGCCAGCTACTGTAGTGGAAGCTGTTAGATTAAAGCAGTCATAGAACATGTGGCCTTTGTGCACTTGTACCCAAAAGCTAATCAGATCCATGCCTCCCTCCTTTCTCTCTTTGGTTGTGTCATTTATTGCTATTCATGAGTCAGCTGAATATTCTGCTCTTCTTTTGGCCTTAAGAGAGCGGATGAGGCTTTCAGTTTTCTAAGATTCTGTTGGCCATCAATAATTAAAATTAAACTCTCCAGATGGGATTTTTCTTATCAGCTCTGAGAAAGATTATTCAAAAGTTCCTATTTGTTATGTCATTTGCCCCAAAGGAAAAAAAAAAAAGGTGTTAAAAGCTATATGGATCTGATAGACTACCAACATATCTAAAATCTCCCCTACTTTCTTATTAAAACAAATTCAGAAGATTATCAACAGTTTTTGATATAAAACTGCAACAATCATCATGCTTCTCTATACAGCTAGAAGGCAAAAAATAGTTTTCAACTTAAAGGTCATATGTCACTGACTTAAATGCAAGTGGTTACAAAAGGGAGAAGAGCACTAAACATGTATTTGCAGCATAAAATAGTGAAATACATTAATATAGGACTCCAAGGTACCTAATCTTGGAGGTAAAAAGTCTTACTTGCCTGGCATTTATCAATACTCAAGTTTTTTCCCCATTTTATTTGTTACTAAGTGATGAAAGACTTCTTTATAGAATCATTCCAGCATCATTAGTCCATCAAAACTGGTAACTGTTGTACAGGCTTCAAGGAATGCAAGAATGGTTTTGAAGAAAACAGTAAAACCATTCAGATTGCAAAAGAGTTGTCATATCTACATTTAAATAAGGTAAACATTTAGATTTTTCATAGATAAAAAGCATCCTAAGCATAATAAACATACTAAGTTAGAACATTTTTTCCCTATGCTTACTAGTCTGTCATTACAAAACGAAGAACGGTCCTTCCCAACCATGTATGCAAATGACTTCAAGAAAGCATTACCTTTAAAACAGTGTCGAGAGGATTCCCAGAATCTGGTCTAATAATAAGCGGTGCCTCTGGACTTCGGGCTTCAATTATATGCCTTAAGTCATCACCCCATATTTTTTCACAAGCATTGTAAATGTCATAGCTGTCGCTAACCACAGATACAGGCACCGAAGAAAACTGTGTCACTATGTGTTCAAAAGCATCTTTTTCGTGATCTTTCCCCCAAGCTGTTATGGTACTGTGAAGTCAATTGAAAAATACATATTAGAAGAGCATTTGCATTAAATCACACATCCTGTACTTTCTACCAGAAATAATTCAAGATAACAATAGGCAATGTGATTACAGGAGAGCACACACTATATGTTTATCAGCTCTGTGCTACACTGATAGTAAACGTATTAACAGCAACCTGGATTCATCTTTGCAACTCAAACAAACACTGGACACATGAAACTTCTTTCACAAAAAAACTTCTATTAAGAGTTTCTCAAATCTGACATTCAGGCAATTAGGGAACTACAAATACAAGAACAGATCTGCTCTGGCAACCTCAGACCATAAAAAGGGAAGTTGAGAACTAGCAGCATAAATTAGAAAAAAAATTAAACAGTTGCAATGAGAGGTAATAAGTTACTGAATGCCAGCTGATCTGCAGCAGCTGCCTGTATGTGGCTGTCGCAGAGCAGCAGACAACTTACATCAATAACTTGTGTGTGAACACTAAATGCACTCGTACCAAGTGTAGGTGTGCAGTAAGAGCTAGTGTCCACTGAATTTGTACCATAAAATACTAGCATTAACTTCTGTGTATATGAGCCCTGGATCATGGTAATGAAGAGACAAAAACTTATTTTCCAGCAGCTTGGGGCAGTCACAGGAACCACCCTGCTGGTGTGCCAGAAGTGAGCACCACACACAGCTTTACACTGGAAGCTGTTACAGCAAAACAATTCTGGAACACTTCAGGTCTCTTGCACAAGATCCTTTTGGTGAACTAGCTTGAAAAGAGTGACTGCAATCTATATTTGGCAATACAAACTAACACTTAAGCTGTCTGCTCTCATACTACCACTTCAACTTGCTGTACAAAAGATGCTTCCATGTGTTTCCTTTCAATACAAAGGATTTTATAGTCACTTTATTAATCATTTTTTGATTTAACTGTAGTATTAAGCTAATCAGAGATGAGTCAGACAAATTTTGTTACTTCAACTGATCAAGCAGCAGTTTTAGAACAGCACTATTGCAATGGTCCAGAAAATTATATGAAGGTACCTTCAAAGACAATCATGTTAGACCTAGTCACTTGAATTAAAAAGAATTATATTTGTACTTGCTAGGAGGAAAATACAACTGTCCCTTCCTTTATAGCGTGCTCATTTCAGTATGCAGAGACACAAGTGAAATCCAAAGATTTGCCCTCACTTCTGACTTTGTACATGATTCCTGTATCAACACCAAGAGCTCTCCATCTCAACTACCTGTTTGAGACCAGTTCCTTACTCTCAAACTTGTGAACAACTCTTAGAGCAAGATTAAGGATCAATTGGCTGAATTAGTTTTGCTGATAGGAAGCTTTAGAACAACTGCCTCTTTTGGAGGGAGACCATGATCTGGGAAAGCCCAAAGGTGCATCTCATACAATTTTTCATGTTACTATTTTATGTTTAGAACAAATTTAAAGTTCATAACATGAATCCTCAATATCTACTTTTGCCTGTAAGCCCCCAAGTCCGTTCTAAAAATCATCTACATTTAGAATCATAGATTTGCAGAATCATAAAATATCCTGATTGGAAGGGAGCCACAATGATCATCGAGTCCAACTCCTACTTTACTTATACTGTGTTAAAAAGTTTATAGTTAAAAATATGAAAAAAAAAACATTTTGAGTTAAAAACAGACATACCTGTGTATGTCTGTCTGTACATACCAGACATTGCTGTGCCCCTAGAACATACAGAAGACATCAGTATGGAACTTCAGCTGTAATAGCTGGGTCAGTCATGGCTAATACTGTGTGGTATAAATGAAACAGTTTAAGCCTGCCTCACCCTTTTAAGTGAAAAATTTCTGGATACGAAGACGAGTAAGTTTAACAAAATGTAATTTTTCTCTTTTCAAAAAAAGTTTTGATAGCCAAAAATCTTACCTGTGTTCAGCAGCTGGAACAGAATATCCTGGAACTGGATCTTTTGTTCCATAGTACTTTTTAATTAATGCAATTCCAGCTACAGTGTCTGTTCCCTTGAAGTTTACCAAATGAGCTGAAGCTCCTATTCCTGCAGTCTGAAAAAGATGCAGCTCTCAGTTGCCATGCCAAATATAGAAGCCTAAAATCAGTTACTGGCTAGCACTAGATTGAAACAAAACTTTGACTCAGTTCCTGTTTTACCAATACACTCTTTATACATTTACACAGGAAAGACAGTTTCTACTGTGGAAGAAAACTCTCCCAGCTTAGTACTCAGATACAGTTCAGACACACCCACCCACCCAGATCTACTCCCTCCATGTAAGTCCAAATGTAGTGCTCTGTGTATTCACAATTTCACTGCTGCACGTAGATGTAATTGTTAACAAATACATGATGCTATCCCTTATAGTTAAAAACAATCAGGCTTCTCCAATTATTAGAAAAGTAGCTTTACCTCTTGTGAAGAAACTCCTCTGTAGCCAAAGTCATGCAGTTTATATTCCAGTCCTTCTAAGCTGCCAGAAGTCTCCAGCAAATACTTGGCCAAAATCTTTTTCTGTTCTCTAGAATTCGTAGCTACTGTGATTGGATACCATGACTGAACAAGAATAGTCTAAAACAAAACCCAACACATTATTAGATGCAAGTTTCCCTAGGATTCAAAAAATCGCACTTGGTATTTAATCAGGTGCAAAAAGGGCTATTTATTTTCACCACCTCTTCAGAAAGTACTGATGTCTCCAACAATTTGGTTTAGGTTAAAGTAATTTCCCTTTATAATACCTTTATAATGTAGGGTAAGTACTGGCCATCTTGGGACTTACAGCTCCCAAGCTACAGACATTTGTCTCCCTTCATCCTCTTTTCCTTGTTAATAAAAGTACTGCTACGAATTTCCTGTAAAAACTATTACAGTCACTTGCCGGGTAGTGGGAAAAGGTCTGTGTAAGAGCACTGAAGAAAGAATCCAGGCTTACTTAAGCAGAAGATGAAAGCTGCCAGAGAATCTCTTTAAGCCATTAAGGGATTCAACCCTTAAATTAAGTGCGTTAATATTTATTTAGAAAAACATACTAGCTTTCCAAAACTGACCTCAATCCAGTTTGTGAGCCAGTAGCATTCTGGATCTGTGTTTTCTACTGTGAAGAGAACATTTCCTCTGGGAATGACAGAGCCCTCAGGAACAGCCTTTATTTCAATAGGAAGATGGCCATCATATTTCTGTGTGAGAAATAGCAATATTGTTAGGTAACAGGAGGGATGGAAACTACTACTTATACTTCACTGCAGTGGATAAAAGTCAGTCTGTGAGTTTATTGATAAAGCTTTTTAGTTCTTTCTTTCGACCCTAAAAATAATTCAGTTTATATACTGACCAACCCAAACAAGTAAGAAAAATGCATTTCTCAAAAAAAGGAGTAAAACTCTATAACCTAATAAATAAATAAATTATATAGAATATCTTTATCAATCCAAATTCTGGTTATCACTTTCATTCCTTGATGCATAAAAGCTTAAATAGTCAATAAAAAGAAATATGCTCTATTCACAAAACAAGAAGTATCTGCTATGCAGTTTTCTTCCACGCTTTCACGTGAAGAAAGCAAAAAATCCCAACTGTTTAGCTATTATCTAGACCTTCAACAAAAATCACTAGTTTTGCTTGGTCTAGATGCGTGCTTTGTTAATTTATTAAAGTAGGATCTATTTAGCATCTATTTTAAAAAATATTTTATCATCTCAACTATTCACTAAACATTAAATCCAATCTTGAAGTGTCATTCTTCTGTCAAATTCAGTCTTTTGTCTCTGAAAGAATAAGTAGTCTGTGGAGTATGCCTTGTGCAAAAGAGTAAGTTGCAAACAGTGGCTCTAAAACAGTAATTATAACTTTGCAAGCTAAACTGACAATACTTAAAAACATTTTGCACATTAGTATTTTTTGACAGAAATCTTCATGAGATATTACTTCTTTAAAGGTAACAAAAATTGCATCACTTTAAAGAAATTACACAGATTTCTTAAGTAGCATCAATACATCTTCTCCAGTGTCCAAAACATAACAAAGATCTCTTCTATAGCAGAGTTAAAAGGCTTCTTCTGAAGTGCAAGATGCTGAAGCAAGTTGTGTTTACACACCACAAGGGATTTATTTGTCAGACTTGGAGATGACAGTTCTGGTTTAATGAAGGACAACGAGGCCTTCAAAACAGCTCAAAATTGTGTATTAATGATTCAATCAAAAGTATATTTGGTGGAAAAACAAAACAGATTTAGAAGTTGCTAAAGGTGTTCATTTTGTCCACGGAAAAAGCAACAGGGTCATGTCGTAACACTATAGCACCATTCATCAGAATACTGTAATTCATCATAACACATCTGACTGATGCTTTGAAAAGCATCTTTCAAAGTTTTCAGGTAGAGTCAGCTTCTTTCTTGTAATGAGTTAGCTCCTGAATGTACACAATGTGTCTGGTAAGCATTTTAGGCAAAATGCTTTATTTACACCCTTTTTAGCCCAGATCAACTCCATATGCTCAGGGCTTACATCTCTAATGCTCCTCACCAGCTCCTGTCTGCTTCCAGCCTCTACCGCACCCCCTCATTCCACAGGAATCCCATTCCCCCCTTCTACCCCCTCCATCCTATAGGTGTTTACTCTGTACAAGTTCATGTACATACATTTCAAATTCCTTTTGAAATGTCACTCATACAGCTGTTGCTCCCACCACTTTACCTAACACAACATACTAGTTAACGGAGCCAGAGAGAGCAGGCAATAGTACAGAGGGGTAGAAGCACATCTCTGGATGCTCCTAAGAGCAGATAAGCACCCAAAGGGAATAAACCATTCCACTTTGAGCGCTGTTAGCATCCAAGAAAAAAATGGAAATCATCTTTGTTTTTATATATGCACGGTTTTAGCAAGAAAATCTGACCAAGGAATAAAGAATGTATACAGAAGGTTCTTGGGAAGGCTATTTTGAATAAGGCATTGAACCAGGTTTAGTTAAACCATGTCAAAACTCAGTGTGGACAGACATGCAGTATTAACAAGGCAGTAGTTCAGTTTAGCCAAAGAGGGGTCAAGATTAAATACAGATTAGAGTAGCCCACAGTGTATAATGTAACTTAAAAATATGGCTTCACTTCACATCTGTAGTTGTTTCAAATGGATCCAAGTCCTCTACAAACACCTCCCTAAGTTCCTCTTAGAGAACAATGTTATTTACCTTGCTGCCATTTTCAACACTTAAATTCACTTTTCTCTTGCACTCCTTATGGCTCACCCTTATTGCAAGATGACATCCAGATATATTCACAGATGCCACCATAGAATACATTCAGTCAGGGTATCCACATGAAAATAAATGCAAAAGGCTAAAAATTGTGTTTTCAAGCGTCAAATGCTATTCATAAGAATCCACAATGACACTTCATATTTAATGCATCAGCAGAAATTAGAACAGCTCTGATGAGCATTACTAGTCTGAATCTGCTGGCTTTACAGAGAAGAGATGTTTGCAATTACTTGAAGACTGATACCTTTTTAAACAAAAGGATAAAACAAAAGAGGATAAACTGAGGAAATACTTGGAAAGATTTGTGTGTCAAATGCTCAAGCCTTGTACTTCATAAAGAAGTTCAACTTAAGTATCTCTGGAAAAATTATAAAACAATTGAACAAAACACCTTTTCTGGAACTATTTACACATACAAGAAGTTGTCATGCTTCCTGCATTGGAATAAAAACAGTTACGATTAGTTACAGAAAGCAACATAAATGATGCAACCAACCACTAAGCACTATATTATAAATGGAGACTTGCCAACAAGCCCCCACTTATTCTAACTGGCTGACAGCAGCCATAAATCCTTATTACCTGCAAAGCCGTATTTGGCATCCAAAAGGATGAAAATTGTTTTTCCTCTATGGACTTGCAATTATATGATTATTCTCTGACTGCTTCTACTCCCGGTACACTGCATGAAAAAGCTAAATTTACCCACACTTTGGTATCACAGTTAAAATATCTTGATTTAAAGAAGAGACTGTGAAATTTATTTATCAGTTTATACATAAATCCTTCAGGATGACCTTGTATTATTTTCATAAATCTTTACCTCCAGAATATAGTTCCATCCCTTTTCATTGAAGACATCGTCTTGAAAGTGCTCCCTATACACTTCTTTGGCTTCCTTGATTTTCTCTTTGGTTACCACTTTACCTGTGGTTCCAGAAACAAATGAAAGATTAGGAAATAACAAATAGGTTCAGACACGGAAAAGTTACTTTGCCTCAAGAAAAACCCAACACAGAAAACACGTCAAGTGCAGTAAATCAGCTATGCTCAAACCAAACTTAACTTATTATATAGGTTAGGATGCTAAGGAAGCTGTGGTCAGCAGGTGACTCAAGAAAAGTTTCAGCTTTCTATTTTACGGTGGTTAATAACCTGTCAAGAGTTTTGTTTATCAGTGGTTTTCCTGGAGGATTGTGATGCTTGTGCAACTCAGCACAGCTCAGCACAAGACACAACCTGACTAGCTCAAGTCTCAAGCTACACTGCTCCAGGAAGAATCCCAATGGAGAGGCCTTAAAAATCAGATTAAACACTTCTGCAATACAGAGAGACTAACTCCATTACTAGAATTATCGCCACTGCTTTATGACCAATCTTCTATTTGCAATGTTAGAGAACAATCCTCAGATTGCTACAGAAAAGATTATCAAGCGCTTTGATTTTAGTCTAATTCCAATATCTGGCAGAACTGGCAGAGAGATTTACGAATTCTGGTTCGAGATAAAAGACAAGTAAGCTATATGGCTAAAGTTGTCCTTCCAAAGCCTGGCAGAAGGCAATTTGCATTTGGGTCAGAACAGATGACATTCACACATAATGCAAAAAAGCAAGCGAAGTCTTAAATGCCACCATGGATTTTTCAGATGTTACTTTAAAATTTGTCAATATTGAAAACACATTCACATGTAGCTGCCTTGTTCAGCAATCTGAGTGGCAACAGAGATCTAAGGGATAATTAATGTTACTGCTTCACAAGCTATATAAATCAGCAAATACAGACTAAAATTAATGTTCAACATGTGAAGTGTACCTTCGTGTGATTCCATGAAATCTTGCTCTACTTCATTTCAGTTTAACCCCATGAAGTAGGGATATGAACACCTCTTTATTTTTAGTAACCCATTGTCATAAAGAATCAGTAGAATGGTGTCTGAATTTAGAAGTCAGTACCTTTTAACAAGGGTGGTCATCTCATTTTCAAAATCACATAAATAAGATCTTATGCCTGCCACTACCTGCATTATACTGAAATAGTCTGGAATTGTTTAAAATTCTGCAGCTCCAGCAAGACTTGAGAAAAATTAAGGTATTTATTTACAGGTAAAGTATTACTTTTGAGACAGTTACCTTTTAAGTATTTATTCAGAATGTATTGCAAGCCATAAAAAACAGTTTCTTCATATTTCACTTTCCTTAATTTGGAATTTTCCGTCTTCTTTTCACGACATTCGAAGTAGGAATATACTTTGCTTGTGTTCGGTGGATATTGCTTGTAGTGTGTAACCTACATTAAGAAAAACTTCAGTAAGTACTTGAAACAACACTACAAAAAGGAGAAATCAAAAGTCATTGGGCAATATTAGGGTTTCCAGCAGAGCTCTCTGTATGTTAAAGCTTACAGTAACTCCAACTCTTCTGGACTATTCTCCGTTCACACTCTACAGTCAGCAAGTCTTTGGGGGATTTCCCACTTCTTCCATTTTCAGTTCAGAGGTCTGCCTCCTTTATCTCATTCTTTGCGTCCGTAACAGGCCTTTTTCCCCAGTAACCTTCATGGCCAGCTCTCAAAGCTCTGCTTTGACTAACCGGGAAGGACACCGGCTGGGGTTTTAGGAGCAGCACAGGGCACTGACCTACCTACCCAGTCGGTTTTCACCCCACCACGCTTTGGCCAGACCCAATAGCTGCAGGAAGCACAGAGTTGTCTGCCACTACCAACGCGGAGGTCTCTGCTTGTAGTTGAAGCACCGAAGGCTATAAGTGAAAGCCATCGAGGCTCAAGAAGGCATTGACAATGGCACCTACCCAAGCGTCCCATTACCCACGAGCAGAGTGCATTTCTCAAGCTCAGATTATGTTAAAGCCAGCTTACAAACCTGTTACTGCTGGTAATGCTCTTACGAGATCTGCTTGAGGTTTGTACCTCCCCTTCTGTACCTTTTTCCAATTTCTGAAAAAGTTCACATTTGGCATAGAGGAAGCAGGAAAAGTTGCAGTCTCAAAGCGTTTATCACATGGAAATTGGTCTCATGAACATATCCAGGTAAACTGGATTCAGCCACACCAGCTTTTATTAGCTACTGGTAATTAATAAACTTACCCAGAAATTTACTTAGGGTAATGTGTTGTTTGCAACAACTGCACTTTAACAATTTTGCAGATTTAAGTTGATAATGTTTATCTACTAATATGTAAAAAGCAAACCCCACGCAAAATCTCTAATTCCATATTAAGCCAAAAAAAAGTGACATAAATTTGATACTAGCAATGTTGAAATTACAGGATACATAAATCAGCTTAAAGCATACCCAGAGGTGTAGCATCAACATTTTTCTAAAATTATTAAAAAACATCTGTGAACAAGTTTATACATTCCATAAGAGAAAACTTACAGAGAAAACTGTTCCTACAGCCGGGTAAAGCACCATCACACATCAGAACTGAACTTGAAAAAGGCATGAAATGCATGTCTGGATTTTTCTGAAACGTCCAGATGTATAGGCTCAACTATGAGTTAGACTTGCTGCTACTCCTTACTCCATCCTAACAAGTGTCCTTTCCAATACCACACTGAATTGGAAAAAGGTTAGTTTAACATTGTCCTGTCTTCTTAAAATGTATCTCTGACACTTCCAAAATAAAACATTTGAAAGTTTCCCTTACCCGTATTGCTAAAACTGTCTGTTAAAGAATTTAAAATCATTTTTTCCCTCTTAACTGTCATTTCTATTCAGTATTTCACTCAGTTTGGATAATGACTGCTCAGTTGCACTTTCTGGTTCTCCTACAGCAGCAGTTCTGTTTGGGCTTCCAATGCTGCGAGGAAACAGTCAAATAACCAGAAGGTCGATTTTCTGATCTTCCCATTATCTTTACTGGTATGAAATTTTCAAGGCCAATCAAATAAAATCCAAGCTTGGCTCTGCAAGCTAGCTGCCTTCACTTGAAGCAAGGCACCGCAGAGCGGAGACACTGAACGGAGCACAACCTGCTCTGTTCCGATTCCACTGCCAATCCAAAGGGAGCATGTGCACGGCTCATCATGGCAAACCAAGTCAAAAACTGCCCCATAGATTTAGTTTTTATTAGGAAAAGTCTCGTTATATAACATATATACATGCCCATTCCCAGTTCTAGGCAGAACTCCCCACGAAGTGCCAGCCCAGGCGGTTCTGCTCACCCCATTACCACGCACACAAAACTGCAACCACAGCCATGTAAAACACCGACTACGGAGCAGTCCAACGCAATGCGCTGTTTGACACGTCTTTCTAACTAACCGGAGTATGGGCACCCACACAATCCCCTTACACGAAAAATTTTGTTCTTTTTTGGACTTTAAACTGGGGCTTTTCATTTGATCGTATCACTTGGGAATTCTGGTTAACTTCATTTTCATTCTTCATCCTATTTGCATGCTACAGCTTCACGATTTCAGAAGCACTCAACAGAGCCCACCAGCTTGAAATGCACATAGCCAGCGTCCCAGGAACAATTCCCCAAACCAAGACCTTAATTCCTGGAACATGCTCTGGAACAAAACGATGCAATGTTGGTTTTTATCCACAATGGTTAAGCAAGGTAAAGAAAAACAAAACAAACCTACATCCACATGAGACTGCCTAATCAAGTCTCTTTAACAAAGTTTAATTTTCCAAGTTACAAAGGCAGGTTGCTGAAGTTAACACCTACATTATCATGAAAATTAGCATGACTCTCAGCTACCAGCTTAAAACAAACAAACAAAAAACACAAAACTCTGGCTTTTGCTGTTCCAAAGCATCTCCTCCAGCTAAACATTTCTCTCCATCAATGGGTTACAGGCCCCAGATTCACTTAAGGTGTGCAGTGCACACACTGAGTCAGTGCCACCTTTCCCTGTGCATTTCAACACAGTTTTCCTCATGGACTTCCCATTGTAGCTGTACTCCCAAGCATGATCCCAAAACATGATGCTCTGGCTGTAGACTGGAACTTGAAGGCTGAGACCTGGCTGAAAAGCCAGCAGTCTGATTTATCCTATATGGGCACGCCTGGGCAAACAGCTCCTTCAGACTACCTTGCTGGCAGTTTCAACCTAAAAAGATATATATATACTCTAGTTCCTCAAACGGTAAATCACAGGTTTAGAGAATTTTTCTGACTTTGGATTAGATCTTAACCTGAAAATATATACCCACTAGCATCCAGAAAAGTTACCTCTGAGGATGAAAACCTAGATAAAAATTGCTTATGAAAGAAATGTCAGTTTATCAATTAAATTTCATCAAGTACTTGAAATAATTTATTTTCCAATGGTTATGTGTGTAAGATTTAATTCTATTATTCACATACTAGCATCTATTTGGACAGTGAAAAACACACATCCTTGGCAATTCAGATATTTCACATCTAAGCAATCTTTACCTTTGTAATCTTAAGTAACTGGTGCTTTTCTTTGATGCTCTACAAAGCTATTGGTTTTAGCTACAAGAATCAAAACACCCACTGGGTGTCTGCAAGGATCTCACAGACTTCTCGGTATTAAAAGGCACAAGCACAGCATGAAAGGACCAGATCTTCCAACCACTGCTTACTCCAGGTGTGCGAGAAGTCAACCACAAGAGCCATTTCCCTGTTCTTGATGGGTTCAGCTGGAGCTGCAGATCTCTGGATCCACTCCCAAGCTTCCAGGTCCCTGCTATGCTAGGTCACGGTGTCACTGCACCTCCAGCACGCATCCATCAGCCAAAGGGCACTCATCTGGCCACTGGCTGTGCCTGCAAGCTGCTAGGCAGGGCACAAAAGGTGCCTAGGAGGCACATCTGCTTACAAAGCATCACTGCAGCTCTGACCATTAGCAGGGATTTCCGGATGTCTGGGAGGTAGGAAAATAATACGCATCCACCAGAGTGATGGGCAGCCAGTTGGGTACGTAGTCAAATGTCTGGTGGTAAAAAATAAATGAAATATGAGGAAGGATCAAGCCTTAGGGAGCAGGAACGCTCGCTGCCACTGGAAAACAATTCAAAACAAACTCCACCACCAACCACACAAAAACAAACAAGACGACTACAAGGCGCTTGCACAAGGAAAAGTACACTTTGAAAAACGCCAGAACAGGCCTTGTTGTCAGATGATGTTTTGCTTCTCTCTGTATTCTACATAAGAGTACAAAAACAATCAGTGACAATAGATGGCATTTGAAATATGTTTTACGTGACTTACAGATTGAGACAGCACTGATAAACCCATGCTTTCAGGCAGGGGATGACAGAAGCTGGACCTGTACAGACAGGCTCTCAATAAGCAGAAGTGACTAGAAACTCACAAGGAACTCAATAGGAAACCCCCTTTTCTACAGAAATGAACAAAAAACCAAACCAAAGCCCCAGTAGGGGATTAAGACACCCCTTACAAAAAAACAAAACAACAACAACAAAAGAAAAAACCACAGAACTCCAAAATCTCTTCTATGGCCTTAGATCAAGACTGTGGTTCAGGTTTTGTCTACTCCAAGTCTGACAACCAGCCATCTACAACAAGGTTATGTACTAAGACCGCACCTATCATCCAGTTGTGACAGCTCCTTATCAAATTTAATCCAAGAAAAGGTGAATGCTGGACAAAGAATACCTCTGTAAGGTCTTCATCTGTGTAGCTAAACCTAGTCAGCCATTTGAGAAGAACATAAAACACAAATCTGATTTAGGTCAGGCATCCAAGGAAACACCCAATATTAAAAGGTGCATTTTAAAAGAAAGGAATTAACAGGTATCATAACAAAACAGGAAGAACTGAGACAAAGGCTGTATTAAATTTTTTTGTAGGCTAGATGATAAACCCTTTGGAGTAACAGCCTGTGTTTATAAGCTTTGATGTACAAGAGTTTGCAGTGAAACTATTTTAAAAAGGTTGTTTAAGCCTCTACGCATCAACCATTTGAGAACATGAGGGAAACCAGGTCTGACGTAAGTACAGGAGTCAGGTGCGGCCAAATTCTCCAGCGGTGGTTTATTCCTGGTGTTCAGCAAGTTGTTACCACAAATCATCAGAAAGATGCCTCTGAGCCCTGTCTAGAGCGAAGAAAACAAAACCCAGAATATCTACCAGCAGGGTCTGGCCTGTACTGTAACTCCACGAGTGATAAGATAACTCCAGCTCAACTACGAAGGTACTTGAACATTCCAGCGTTAGTTGAAAAATACTGCAAAATAGGTACAGAACAGCCCAGCTACTGAAACCAAGGCAGAAACCTGAAAATAAACCTGAAGGAACTTGGTCCTGGAAGCTAGTAGATGGGCTATGCAACTGGGTCACTTCAGGATCTGCAGAAGGTTATTAGGGCACAGATCAGGGCTTGCTCACTGTACCGCAAGCCTTGTTCATATGCCAGAATGGGCTATATCCATGTCAGAATAGGTGAAAATTGTTGTAAGTGATAAAAAGGAGAGCCAAAGTCGCAGGATGCAGTGTCAGAACAGCTTGTTGAACAAACTAGTGCTGGAAGAGATGTGTCTGGGGATCCTCGCCCCCACATACAACCGCTGAGTGAGATGACTTTACTGCAGTGGGGCTTCAGGCATTTCTGCTGGAGACTTCCAGATAACACCTGTAAGACCCCCACTAGTGCTGGTATTACTTACCTCGTGTAGGGAGGGGGAGGTCATGATTTGAAAGACCACTTCACCTAACCCTTTATTGGGTTCAACCCATGGAGAGGTTCAAAGCAAAGCTTGCCAATAACCTTTGTGGAAAACATGGTTAACAACAGAGGAAATGAACCAGTACTTGGGAACAAAGGAAATACAAAGGAAATACTTTATCAAATGGGATGAGACATAACTAATAGCAGTTGTGAGGTACTGCTGACCCTCTTCAGGAAGAAAAAAACCTGTGAGTAGCAATTAGATTCAACAAGGATGCTGTTGCA
This sequence comes from Oxyura jamaicensis, assembly GCF_011077185.1. NCBI lineage: Eukaryota > Metazoa > Chordata > Aves > Anseriformes > Anatidae > Oxyura > Oxyura jamaicensis. The sequence goes on from NC_048893.1 coordinate 13,946,409, forward strand.
GCTTCCAAAGCAGTCACAAAAGGAACACGTACCACAAACAGAAATGAAAACCAAATCCAAAGTTGGCGCGGTTAAACAACAAACTTATGTGAACACAAAAGGCAACCACAGCAGAATCAACCTTTAAGGAGTTAACTAAAAGGGCATTCAACAGTAGTAGGTTAAATGTAAGATGCTTGTAAGCAAGGGTAAAAAAAAAAAAAAGAAAACAACTAATAGCCAAGTACAATCTTATTTTCATCATATGAGCTTCAAATTATCCTAAGAAAATAGCTTTACAGAGACCCCAGATGACTTAAGTGGCACAAGTGTAGCAAACACGGATTAAGGCAGTATTTAAGTGAGAATATTGGGGTATCTGCTCTCAGATGAGAAGGAGAAACTAATTCACGTTATGACCAAGACTGAAAGCTGATTTTGTACCACTCTGAATGTCTCTATTCTGGTTCATCCATCATCTCTTACTTACAGGTTGAAAACTAAGAGGATGAGAGGTGAGCAAGAAATAGGTAACAGATCAGAGAGTACTCTGAAAAATAAGGAGGGCACATGCACGCAACCAACTTCTATGGAAGCTGCTCATAACAGCAAGAGATGCTCTAAGTGACCATGTTCACGTTCATCTAGAAAACAAGGTCAAGTGTAAGCATTACAACTAAATGTATTCTAAAATGCTCAAAAAATGTTTTAAAAGTAACACTTTACAGATTTATTTACATCCCAAAATTCCGGTGTTTCGCATCCAAGATTACCATAACAAAGATGACAAAACACCTTATGTTTGCTGTTTACACGTTTTTGAGTAGTCCTCTGTAATATTTCACATACTGCTACAAGTTTCCTGATCCTTAAACATAAAGACAACGCATTTAACTTTTTGAGAATGAAAGCTGCAATGACTCAGTGAAGGTGTACTACCCATTCATTTAAAAACTGTCCGAATCCTGTCCCGTTGCAGTGTTCCCTTGGAGCAATGACGACTTGGGGGCTGGGACACCACCACGTGGCTGTGAATCAAAACTTGGAAGATAACAGCCCCTGACAGAGCAAAGGCTGCTTCCTACAAGGAATGCCAGCCCAGAAGTTTCTGATGCCTTCCGCTGCCAAAATTACAGGAGGTAACAAAACACATTTGCACCCCTACCAAAAGATTTTAATTCAATAAATATATATATGTGCCACAGAGCAGAATAATTTGCCGTCATTGAGTACCAATCAAACCCAATGAGCTGAAGGATACTCATGACTCTTCCTCGCATACCTACAGCCTTCTAAATAAAGCACACGCAGCCTGCCAGAGCCTGAGAAGAAACACACACTGGTGTGAAAGGCTTCACAAGTGCTCCCCTGCATCCACGCAGAGCGTAAGAAGTCACTCGCAATGACAAATAATTAAGATTCAGCATGGAAGATGGACGGAGTTAAGCAAAAATCTTTAAGCTGCCTCGAAGCATCCCGAAAGAGAAACAGATCTCATTTACAGTCCCGATGGCAAGTCGGCTCCTCCTATGGAGTAATTGCATCGCAGCTTGTTAGAGCTATCAGCTTAATTACAAACCATCCCAAGCAGCAGTCAGGCAGCCCACCGGTAAGAACAACAGAAGCTATCACTGCTTTAGCAAACGCGGCTAGTGCCTCCCTGACAGCCCTTCCCCTCGCTCCTCATGCTCTCCAGACCAGGCTCACAGCTCTGCCCAGCTGCCCCCAGGACAGTCTCTGATACGGATTCCCTGGAAGATTTGTTGCCTGTGCACAAACAAACAAATGTAGGATGAACAGGGCACTGGGAAACAAAGAGAAATGAAAGAGGGGCAGCGTGTCTGCAGCACCGAATGCACGAGGAGCTGAGGGACGTGGGACCTTTCGCTTGAAAGCACCATGAGGGAGCAAACCTGTCGGAGAGGGGCATGAGAAAGGCACCACAGGGAGGAACAGTACAGCCCTGCTGGGAGGAAGTGCGATGTTAAGGCACATTAACCCCTGATAAAAAGGAAAGAAAAAAAAAAAAAAAAGAAGAAAAACCAGACTGAGGAACTTCCTGGTATAGACAGAACAAGACAGCATGCAGTATGCTTGCATGAGGAACTGTGAACTTCAAGGAGGCTGCTGACGGCCCCACTTAGAGCTCTCAAACTAGCAATGAGGATCTTGACTTCACGTGCTGAAATTCACCAGCTGGGAATGAAGTCCTATCTAGGAAAACAGAGCATACAAGAAACAAGCACAATACTGAAACTGGGTGCTTGATAATCTGCTGTGACTTGAGATGAAATGTCCTGTGGCACACACCCAGACAGGAAAGTGATTTGGGAGGGAGGAGGTTAGGTCAGCTGTCACTGGAAAAATCTTTGCCTACCAAATTACTTTGTTTTATGCTACTTGTTTCTGGGTTTTGATAGGCACTTAAACCAGTCACCGATTTTCTCGCCATCCCAAATTTTCCATTGTAGCAACACAGAAGTGGGACAATGGAGCCAGCGCTGTCCTGCCTCAAACTAATGAGTTGTGACAGATACGAGCCGGGGACACCACAACTTGTTACTCATGGACAGCTGCCTGAGCTAGGGCTGTACTGGTTGGGACACTGCACATTTTGTCCCCGAGCTGTTTATTTTCACGTGGCTTTCGCCACCACCATTAGTTTGCATGGATCTGCATTGGGATCACCGAGCAAACTTCCCAGCACAGCTACGTGTTTGATTGTTGTGTTGCACGTAAACAGATGCTGAGATTGTGGATAGAGCCGAAATATTGAAAATAAAAAAGAAAACCACAATGTCAACTCTCAATTTTGTTCTAATTACTAATCAGAGCACTTGGTAGCTCCTGCAAGAAGTCTGGTGTTGTAGACTACCAGCTATTTTAGCGCGATTGTTCCTGAAAGTGCTTCCACTAAGTGTGCTTCATTGATTAGGAAATGACAGTATCATCCAGGGAGAAGGCAAGTGATGCTTGCTCCGTTACCTAACAAGATAAAAGAAGCTACTTGTAAAAGTACTGTTTAACGATATTGGAGCTTTTAAGACTTGGAACAAAGTATATGGGAAGATAAACAATTTGAATGGCCCTAATAAAGCGAAGCAGGCAACTCCAACTGCTTTTGATACAATACAAAATGCTCCTAATCGCCCCAGACAACTTCATCCAAATTAAATTTGGACTAGAAAAAACTCAGGCCTTTACTTGACTCCTTTAGGATTTCTACAACTTGGGGGCTGTTACCACATCAGCCTGCCTACAGGACAGCAAACAGGACAGAAGTGAATGTCGTCTGTCACCCCAGCTCTCCTCACTAACACTAATCCTTGACCAGATGCAGTGAATTTAAGAGAAGTATCGGCACATTATAATTAAAACAGACGCTGTTTAAACCCATGCCTACAGTATTTGGTGTGATTCGTCTCAAACATGGACGAGAAGCGGCTCTTCCACATTTGAGCCAAGGTTAACAATGCACACTGAGCATGGTTCTTAAGAAGCACTGGTGCCAGATGAAGCCCTGAATGAAAGCAGTTCCACAAGCCCTCAACGAGATGCTCTGAGACTGCATCAGCATCCTGCAGGCTTCCAGCTCACCTGCCTGCGAACAGGGGGCACCAACTGGAAGCGTGCCCCCCATGAGCAGATAAACCTTTAAGGCACTGTAACAAAGTAAGTAGCGGTACTGTAGCAGTGCTTAGTGCCCCAACAACCTCTTTGAATTGCAATTCAGCTCCTGAAGGGAAAAAAGTTAGTTGTTTTTTAGCCTAGGTGCTACAGGGGGCATGTGTAGCACCGGGCGCGGGGTCTCACGGGCCCAGCGTTTAGGGGCTGCAGGGTCAGGCTCGGGCAGCCCCGAGCAGAGCAGGGCTGGGGCCTGCCCGCACTCACCTCCTCACGCGCTAACGGCGCTTTGGGGTCAATAACGATGGAACTGGGGGAGCCGGGAGCGGCTCCAACGAGGGCGGGCGGGCTGGGAGGACACCCCGCTGCCCCAGCGACCCCTCACCTACGGGGCCGGGTGCCGGTGCCGCAGGGCACGCCCGGCTCCCCGCCGGATACGAAACTGCCCGCACCCGCCGCGCTTTCGTTTCTCCGAGCCCAGCGCCCGCCGCGGCCCACACGTGCTCGGGGCACCGGCCCCGGGACGGACCCCCCCCGCGGGGCCCCCGGGGCCCCCCGGCCCCCCTACCGGGGCGGGGGGGGGGGGGGGGGGGGGGGGGGCAACGGTTCCCCCCCGGGGGAAGGGCCCCGCTCGGCTCTGCCCGGCTCAGTGCCCCGCCCGGTGCCGGAGGTGCCCCCCCGGTCCCCCCCACGCACCTTGTAGGAGTCGGTGGCGAGCAGGATGTTGAACTCGGCCCCCGCCGCCGCGCACTCCATGGCGCCGGGCCCCGGCAGAGCGCGGGCACGGCACGGCGGGGCGAGGCGCGGGCACGGCGCGGACTGGGCTGCGCCGCCGCTCCTCCAGGGGAGGGGCGGGCACCGGGGCGCTGTGGGCGGGGCCTCGGCGCGGTGCTCCCCGCGCGCTGATTGGCCCCGCCGCGGGGCCGCCGGGGGCGGGGCCCCGAGGTGAGGGCGCGGGGGGCAGGGGGCGGGCGGCTCGCTATTGGGCGAGGGGAGGGGGGGTGGGAGCGGGCGGTGTGACGCGGGGGCGCCGCGCGATCGCTTGGGAGGGGCTGGTGACGTCAGCGCGCGGCCCGTGCGCGCGCTCCCCGGATTGGCCGCGGGGGCGCGCGCCGCGGGGGCGCGCTGGGGGACGGGGGGGCTCCGCTTTCCTCCTGCCCCAATTCCTGCGGGGCTTTCCCGGCAGGGGGGTGGCTGGAAGTGAAGGGCCAGCTTCCCTCCTCTCCCTGCCCCCTGGGCTCCTGCGCGGCGAAATTTCCCGGCAGCGAAGGGGAAATCCTCGTTTATGTTCGGGAAATAGTACGGCATGCTGATTAAGAATGAATTAATTAGATCAGTCCTTTAAATTGCAAAAAGTCGGGCCCATGCTACAGGGCTCCCTTTTTAACAGCAGACACTTCCTGGCTGCAGAGCGCTGCCGCTGGGTCGCCGAGCCTCCAGTACCACAATTAACGATGATGTGCTCAGGCGGAATTTTTAATTGTCAGCATCTCCCCACTCCTCCTGCTGGCTCCCTCCTGGTCGAGCCAGACCCTGAAGAATGGTTTAATTTAGCTCTCGTGAGCGTATCTGAAGCCGTATCTGCACTGAAATATTGTGGAGTCAGGGTGTCGGGGTACTAATAGGGAACGGTATTATGCTGAACGGAGCCGCATTAAATCACGCGTTGCTGGTTAAGGGAACATATTTTACATCTGGGAAAAAATGAAATGCTCCTGCGGCAGCGGGGGTATAGTTAAATGGGGGAAGAGAGGTGCTCCTCGGGACCTCTAACACCAGATGTCCGTGCTGTATTTGCCATGCTGTCCGTGAACCTGACTCTGATCACCTGGCTTATTGAAACAAGGATTTGTAATTTACGTGGGGCGTAACTCCTTGTTCAGATGGCACCCCATAAGGAAATGTCCTTCAATTTAAATGCATGTTCAGCTAAATCGGTTCTGACACTGTTTAGCCTACCAACAGAGTTGGGGATCTTCACTCATTATCTTCTAACATTTTCCTTTGACATACGAGACACTATTAGAGATACTCATTTTAGGTATTTTTAATAAACAGAGCCCTAATGGTGGGTCTAATAAAGCCATATTAATCCAGGGACGTGTTTTTCTCCCTGGGGATTTCTGATAAGAAGTGATATTCTTCGTGGTAGAAGTGTCCAGTCAGCACTTTATGTATATAAAGTCTATAATGTAGCCCGCTGCTGCAGCTGGGGGGAAGCTTTCCTGCAAATGCGTTCTCAGGTTGATGTATTGGGAGGTGTGTAAGGACAGCCAAATTAAGATGGAGATTAGATCATATCACTTTGGTCACTATTGCAAAACTGGGTATTTATTTCCTCTAGCTGTGAGAGTCATGCCACAGCTGCGCAGAAAATCCGTGTGACTGAAATTTCTGCACACACCGTGGTTATGCACAGTGTGAATTTCTCACCTGAAGAATTTCTGGTTAGTTTGGTAATTCTGAGCCCAGACCAATCCCTCATGCTCTGCTTATCTTGGTGGTAATTCCAAGGCATATCGATGAATTAAATATCAGCATTATCATAGAATCATAGAATCATTAAGGTTGGAAAAAACCTTCAAGATCCAATGCAAGGTCCAACCACCCACCTACCACCAGTGTCACCCACTAACCCATGTCCCTAAGCACCACATCCAACCTCTCCTTGAACACCCCCAGGGACGGTGACTCCACCACCTCCCCGGGCAAACCGTCCCAGTGCCTGACTGCTCCTTCTGAGAAGAAATGTCTCCTCATTTCCAACCTGAACCTCCCCTGGCACAACTTGAGGCCATTCCCTCTAGTCCTATCACCTGTGAGAAGAGGCCGACCCCCAGCTCCCCACAACTTCCTTTCAGGTAGCTGTAGAGAGCAATAAGGTCTGCCCTGAGCCTCCTCTTCTCCAGACCAAACACCCGCAGTTCCCTCAGCTGCTTCTCACAGGACTTGTGCTCCAGGCCTTTTACCAGCTCCGTAGCCCTGCTCTGGACACGCTCCAGGGCCTCGACGACCTTCTTGTACTGAGGGGCCCAAAGCTGAACGCAGTACTCGAGGTGCGGCCTCACCAGAGCCAAGTACAGACTATCTTTAAATACTGATATTTTCTGCTTAAATAGGCAGGCAAAAGAACAGAGTTCCAGCTGCCCTGCTTTGTGCTTTAGGTTTTGTATGGCTTGGTGCAGCTAGTACTTGTGAAGTTTAAGCTTATAATGGTTGGCACCAAATGCCTCTGTGCCTGACAGACAGGTTGGAATTGCTGGATGGTATCAGACATCTGTGTCTCTCCACCTCAGTGCAGACATCACGGTTCATTTTGGAGATATAAGGAAAAGAGTGGAGCCTGGAGACTTTTTTTTTTTTTTTTTTTTTTTTTTTTTCTTTAAGACTAAGTCTGCTAAATCTCCTTTTATCCTTCCTAAACCTTCCTACCCTACACCATTCCTCAGCACCCCAATGCTCTTGTGGCATTCTTTCATCATGGATGGGGCTCCAGAGTTAATCAGTGCACAATTGGCTAAGATGTTAGTGCCATCTCAGTAGATTTCATTAGGCTTGAGAATTTTATTATTGCTAAAGAGTATCCATCAATAGTCTTAAATAGAATTGCAATCACAAGGAATCATGGAGAGGTAGATTACTTTGCAAAGAAGTGAATAAAAGAAAATCCTGACACATCACTTTAAATCATAGTCAGTGAATGAAGCAAGCACTAGTGTTTCTCCCTTGTAGTTTATCAAAGGCTTGTGTAGAAGCCTCATTAAATCGTAACTCAAAGTACTCTTTAAAAATTCTGTGTTATGCAGGCTGTATAAATAACTGAATGTAACGTGTATGAAAGTAAGAGGAATGCACTACAGGACAAGGTTAAATCCAGTGCAAGGCTCTGTTTGCAGGAGATGGCAGAGCCTTTTGGTGGGCAGCCACACTAGATAATATGTAATTAGATGTTTAGATCTTTTGTCTCTCTCTGTATGTATATGTGTGTGTGTGTGTACACAAACTAATGTTCTGTTAAAATACCGCTTGGTGGTCTGGCTACTGAAGTTCCTGTTCAGCCCATGGTGTAGCACCTCTTTTCTGAAACTGCAGCCTACCAAGAGGTGTTTAAATGACTGCGGGACCTGGGTCAGCAAGATTCACATCTCAGGACAACCAGCCTTCAAATGGTTATCAGTCTTTGTGGTTCCACGTGTGCATCACAGCGGGTCAGTTTTTCTATATACCTTCCTAAGAGCTCCATCTCACTGTTAGGTCTTATCTTTGGAAGCAGATGTATATGTATTTCTGCTGGGGGTTGGATTCCTAGCCTTCCAGATATGCTGCCAGACCTCTTGCCTTGGTTTTTGGAAGAGGTGAGTTTCAGGTTCATAAGGCTAACCTCATTTCAGGTTATGATTATGCCTTTATGCAGCACATGAATAGTTATTTCTTGACATGCAATGCATAACCCGTACTGAGGTTTTTGCTAGTTCTTCAGGGAGTAAAAGTTCAGTCACTTCACTGCCCAGAGTAACGTGAAGGTGAGATAACTTGAAAATGCTCCCACACAGATGTACAAATGCCACTGGATCCCCTGGAGTTTCTGAAGGTCCTGAGCTATTTGACTGCTTCTGCATAGTCACTGTGGATCCACCACAGCCTGGCAGCTTTAGCTGAGTCCTGAGGCTCCCTCCACAAAGAGCCACTCAGGTGTCTGCTCTGTGTTTTGCTGCTGCTCACAAGTTAAGTGTTGTGCATAGATATTTGAGTGCATCTGCCTAGAACCAGCTTGGATCAAGCCAGACCTTCCTGAGCCGGGGCTTGCTGGATCTGATGTCTCTCCATGAGTAAAGGTTCCTGTGCAGCACGTCTGAATCTTCCTGGTTTTGTAGTGTGGTTCAGATAGACAGTGAATGGAGCTAGCTCAGTCAGTAAAGCTTACTCATCACATCCCAGATCACATAAAAACAGCGCAGCCACTTCCAGATCTGCACCGACACTGAACACTTGTAACCTTGTTTGTGCAGTGCTGCACCTGAGCCGATGAACTTTGTATTAATAACCTCTGAGCTATACTGAGTGTGTCTGTGGCACAATGTGCAGCTGAGATCACCCTCCACAGCTAGTTAAATGTTATCTGTGGACTGTGGGAGGAAGGAAGGTACCTGTCATGAATATTAGACTGAATCACCTGTGCTATGCCAACACGTCAAGGTTCCCAAACATCTGAACATCTCAGTTTCTTTTTCCTTTAAATCAAGTAAGCACAGAGTATTTTCTTTGCCTCCCAAACCAAATTTCCTCCACTTCATTAGAGTGCCCTGAGGCTCAGCTTGGGCAAATAGAGTTCATGTTAATTAATGCGTCTGGCTTTTACAGGAAGAAGAGTGAACTATTTCCAGTAAATTTATTTCAGGACTCAGAAGTACTTCTAAACAGTTTCTTCAGCATTGTTTGGCCGATGGAGAATTTGTGCGGTTATGGTACAGCGTGAAGATTTTACTGTCATTTCTGTAGAACAACATTTGTTCTATTAATCACTTAATTAATCACTTTTTACTGTTCTGGAGTAAAACAATAAATTGTAAGTCCTCTGGAGCTGAGACCACTTCTAGTTCTGTGTTTGTCTATTGCCTAATGCGGTGAGGACTGACTCAAACCAGAGCCACTGCATTTCCACAATAGCAGCAACAGCAGTGTCCATGGAGTGTGACTGAGTTTTGTATGGTTTGGAGGGACAAGAGACCTCAAACAAAGCTATTCTTTTGTTGTGTATTTGAAAGAACTATTTCCAAAGAGAGTGAGATGTCCAGTTGTGTGTCTAGGTAAGAATTAACAACAGGTTAACAGGTTAACAACACCCAATGCACCATTGTGTTAACAAAGCATGCAAAGTTCAGCCACGCTGCCACAGATGTATCTGACCACCAAAGGACAGTTGTCAGGTTTCGGAAGCCCAGAGAATACTTCCCAGTGATCCAGATCTCCACGCTCATTCTAGCAAGGTGAGGGTTATATTTCTCTTTATTGTAGTTCTACATACTCAGGAAGAAAAACCTGTAGTACCTTAGAAACTCTGATTCCCCAGAATTTCTGGTTTTGCTGTATTGGCAACAAAGAAGATTATACATACATGGTGACCACCCAGTTTCTGTAACATTCATGCTGTTTGTTTGTTTGTTTGTTTGTTTTCAGATAAATTAGTTAAAACATTTTTAAAAAACAGGAGACTGTCCTGACACTTACTTACCACTGTGCTTCAACCTGCTGGGTGTAGGAGTGGCGGTTTCACAGGTGGTGACATCAACCAGTCTCCTCACATGAACTTCAGCCTTGAACTGGGGTCGTGTTAACATACTCAGACACTTTCTACTTAGGCATGATCCCGTAACAGGCAGCACTTCTCCAGTCAGCAGTCCAAGCTGCCACTGACTTCAGTGAGCTCAGGATCTTGCATGCTGTCTCTTTAAAGAGAGAAAATAATGAATAATTTATTTCTGCTGCCTAGAAGAATGGTAGAGAGGGCAAGCAGTACTGAGCAGAGAGTATTCTGGAAAAAAATATCACAAGGCTACAAAATTTGTTGCACTACAAGTTTACAGAAATGTGTGATTTTCTTTTCTTGCACCCTTTCTAAATGGGAACAAGATCTCGCTCCTACTGTTCCTGAGGAGTGCGAATATTTAGATTATAAAGGGACCAGGACTGAGCCTCAAGTAATGTCCATTTTCATAACAGCTCATCACAGGCTTAGGGTTTGGCTATGGAAAAAATTAAAGTCCTTTCAGGCAGTCAGCAAGGATATTTGTACCTGTGGCTGGAGCTGAGATACTGCATACAGATGCAGGGCTGTTCTGCTAAGTCATCCTAGCTCTAGGTGAGCAAGCCCTGCATGCCGATGCAAAATCATTTCTGCTCACTCAGTGCTGGTGCATTTGAACTGCTGCGGGCTGTGCCATGGCTTGTGCTTCTCCTGTGCAGAAGTGGAAAGCAGGAAAAAAATAAAAGAGGTGGAAATTGTCTAAGAGAATACCTTCAGATCAGGGAATTTGAAATGGAAATCATGGAAACTGATATTCGGGTTTGCATTCTGTTGCTTCTGAAGTAACAATGAAGGAAAAAAGAGGAATTTAGAACAATAGCCTAAACCCATAACCCACAAAAACCACCTTGTGTGCTTAAATTTAGGGCGTTAGTGGATTTATTGACTTGCGCAGGATTGAAGTCAGCACGTTTGGTGAATAATTGCAAAACTGATGAAGTAGTGTGTGACTGTGTGCACGCTTTTGCGGAGCTGGAGACCTTTCCTTCTGATGTCCCAGACAGAAATGATCTTGGCAAAAAAAGCTATTTTTTAAAAAACAGCAGTCTTACACAATATTTGCACTGGCACAGGACACTGTGCTTCACAAGATCTCTATTGACTGGTTTATGCAAAATCCAGTCACTGGAGCAGCAGACAGGGCTCCCAACATAGTGCTCACAGACTTTAGGGCATAGATTAGACATAGGTCTCTTCTGCTCCCTTTCAGACCCAATCCATCTTCCATTCTCTGTACAGCAGACAACCTTGAGCAGGTTGGCAGGCAGCCTGGGCTCCCTTGGCCAGGAAGCTCTGCTGGAGGGCACACACATGCTGGGAGCAGCAGCCTCTTTCTGCTGGGCTGTCATTTAAATGGGTGGGCAGTTTTCAGCTCTCGCTCTCCACGAAGGAAAAGATTGCAGCTGCATTTTGCAAAGACCTTAATCCCATTAGTGTGCATGAAGTGTGGCCTAGAAATGCTCGCTGGATGCAAGCAGAGGGATGTTGTCTGAGGATGCTGGCAGGCTGAGGTGCTGGGGCAGCTGTGGTTGTGCACAGAAGCAAACTGACCAGCACCAAAAAAGTGTTTGGGCTAAACAGAAAGGCACCTACTATGTTATATACAGTTTTCTATGAATGCTATTATTATTATTATTTTTAATTCTACTTTACTCACCTTTGTCCTAATTTTCCTTTAGGACTGTGTTTAAATATGAAAGCAAAAATGGAGATGAGAGACTGCTGTGTGGCAGGAGGAGATAAGGATGAAGATTGTGCATCAATTTCTGATCATGCCAGATTGATGCATTCTATGATTCTATGATTCTATAAATAAATTAAAAAAAAAGGCAACCACCATATTACCTCAAATTATGAGGAGCTACAAGAGGTGCTGAGCAGTGGAAAAGAAGGAAAAGCTGCCCAAGCCCAGGAGGAAGAGAGATGGCAACCATGCTATGTAACAGCTTGTGCTGCATCGGGAAGCGACGTGGGATCCCAGTTTGAGCAATGTTATTTGGATTGCACCTTCCCAACAAGTACCTGTAGGGTCTGGCTTTCCCTTTTCACTTTGGCAATGTTTGGAGAGTTTGTCAATCCGATAAATTGCATGGAGCTGAATTACAGCATGGCCCCCTGCACACGGTATTTTCTTGCCAGCTTCTCTTCTCACCCTGGTTTGCCAAGCTCTCTGAACTCAGTTCCTGCCTACAGTCTTGTTTCTTCCTCAGTGCTCTCAAGAAATGAACCAAATAATTAAAAAACACCCCTGAAACCCCACTCATTTATAGCTAGCCCTTCCTCTGGGATCATTAGCAAGGTGACTTTCAGTATTTATGTCTCTGTAGATTAGATTCTGAGATCTCCAAGTGAGTAGAAACATGCATGAGGTTTTAGATTGCTGAGTTTAGAGGCAGGAGTTATGTGTCAAACCAGCAGTGAGGTTATTGCTTGGGATGAAGCAATAATCAGCTCTCTGGCAGTATTATTTTTTAGACATGGAAATGGGATAATCTTTAGCACAAAACTAAAAAGTCAGGTCTCTAGATGACCAGGTAGCAAGCAATACTCATTCCATAAAGGTTTCGGGTATCGTGATCCAACAAACCCAGTGAGGTGAATCGTTGGCTTATGGCAATCCTCAATGTCAAATTAAATGTGAAACCTTCCATAGCTGCTGTTAATTTTACTATATTGAATCATTCCCTTCCTTATATTTTCATCTTCTCATTCATTTTCTCTATCTAAAGCACCCCTTTTCCTGCTTCTGGCAACAGTTTCTTTCTTCTTGCTGGGGAGGCAGAAGGTTTTTGATATCTGATCTATTTTTTCTCTGCAGATATCTCCTTCTGTGGTCTACGTAATACTCTTTTCTCTCTTTTACAACCTGATCACAGTAGTGGAAATTAATCCATATTCCTTTTAAGAGGATTTATTTCTGTTTCACCTTATATTTCTCAGTGGTTTTGCATTATCCACTCAACTAACTCCTGCTGTCACAAAGATCTGCCATTTGATAACAACTTGATTCCAATTAAAAGGTTTACATTTGTGAGGCTTTTAAGATTTACATTACAATGGCCTGATAAATATTGTACATTTGTTAATCCTGATGGTTTCTTTTATAGAGAATGGAAACTGGAGGAGTGGGGGAATATCTGAGTGTGTAGCTCAAGAAACATTGTCCTATTTGACGCTGAACTACTAAAGAGTCAAAACTTCCTCCTCAAGGGAAATATACAGAGAACAGTGAGGGATAAACTATCTAGGCTGGAGCAATGGAAAAGAGTGGGTGTGAAATTAAAGTCTGAAAATAGATGATCCAGAAGACAACGAGAGTATATTGAGTATATGTATATACTCAATACATGAGTATATTGGGTATAAGGAGAGTATAAGGTCCTTGGCTATGCAAACACTGCTGGAGTAATCTTCCCCACCCCTCTGATGAGTCATAGCTGCGGGAGGTTCTCAGCAGTTCCACTAAATCAGGAATCTTGATTTATGTTTTCACATTTTCGTACATGGGTGTTTGGGCTGCTGACTATCCACCTTAGCATCTATTCTAGTAGATCAACTTTCCAAGAGATGTACCTGGGATTATTTTGTATGGTGTTCAAGGCAGGGCCAGGGCAAGGAGAACTGCTGTGAATTTCCAGTCTAACAAGTGTGATATTGGAGCTCCAGATACAATTAGGATGAGGTATAGTTCTAGATTCAGATGTGGGACTTAGAAGATATTCCTGGATGCAACGGTGTTCTAAATAGTCTCGAAAAATACTGCATTATTTTGATCTGGGTAGAGAGGACATGCATCAGAAAGGGAAGAAAAAAAAAGGGGAAAAAAAAAAGTGAGCTGAATTCTTGGCAAATCTCTAGCCCATTTCTTTTACCACAATTGCCTGATGGATATCAGGGAACTCACTTCAACTCTCTGTGATAATTCATAGAACTATCCAGGTCAGAAAGGACCTCTGAAGATCTCTAGTCTGGCCTGCTGCTCAAAGCAGGTGAATATGGAATTCAGAGCACATTGCCCAGGGCTTTATCAGGTCAGGTCTCGAAAATTTCCAAGGACAGAAGTTCCCCAGTCTATCTGGACAATTTGTTCCAATGCTTCATTATCTTCCCAGTAATTATTTTCCCCTTATATCCATCTAGAACCTCCTGTTTCAATCTTGTAGGCATTGGAAGGCTGCTATTAGGTGCTCCCTAAATCATTCTCTAGGCTAAAAAAGCTCAGCCTCACCTCACAGGGTATGAGTGCTCTGATCATGTTGGATGAGACAAGATTTCTCACTTTAATCTCTTCCAGGGAGAAAGCAGTTCTTCTTGGCTCCTACTTCTAGACATAGTGGGCTGGGAGACTGTTGGTGATGACTGAGGTGAAGGAAACAATGAGTATTTTAGCCTTATCTGTGCCCACAGCCTCTAAATCACCCATCCCATTCACTAATGTAGCAGTAGAAGCTCTTGTTGCTCTTGATGTCCCTCACAAGTTTCAACTCTGTCTTTCCTGACTTCATCCTTGAGTAACTGAGCAATGTTTTAATATTTCCTTAGAGAGCCTTTGTCTGTCCATCCATCCATCCATCCATCCAAACATGCCAGAATTCTGCTGGTATGACTAATCTCATGTCTCCATGATTTAAGTGATATCATAGCTCTGTATCCAAATGTGGAGTTCCTGCTGCTGTTTGTTTCTCTGACTGCATATGTTTGTGTATAAGCATCTGAGGTAGCCCCTTTACATCTGTTTTATCCTTCCAAAGGGCTTTCTTGCTCCCATCACCTTTTCCCATGTACTTACCAACCTGACCTCCCTTGCTTTACTGCAGGCTATTATCACTGTTCTCTGGTGTATCATTTAAAGTCCTCTTTACCAGCTGGCAAGCCTGCTGCCTATTTCTTCCCTGTAACATGAGGGTGGTTGTATTTTTCTGTCTTACAGGCATGTCATAATGATAGATACATGAACAAATTTTGGGCAGAGCTGGTGAAAACAGAAATATCTACCTTGTGGGAAATATGTGTGTGATGAAAAATCTTTATGTTAGAAACAAAGGTAGAAATGTCAGTATTTGATGCAGAGGGATTTATTATTTTTTTAAACATAAATACAAATATTTTGTTAAAAACAGACTTTAAAAATGTTGAAATTGGAGCAGAGAACTCAGCTTCCAGACACCCACTTCACCTGCAGTGCACAACCTGGATGCTCTGCTTGGAGCTCCAGAAAGATGAAGTGAATTAGCAGGCTGGAAGCCCTGAGAAGAGTGTATGAACCCAGAAGCTTCAGACTCAGCAGCTGCAGGGTTTCTGGGGTCCTCTCTTTGTGTTGGAGCACCAAACAAAGTTGGGTCTTCCATACCTTTGGGGGTTCCTGGAAGTCCAAGCATGCTCTTGCATAAATAATAAATCAGTTGGCAGCAAGCTAGAAAAGGTTTTATCTGAACTTCTCTTTAATAAAAACAAACAAAACGACAACTATTTAAAGTTTGTATGTATTTATGAGCTCTGTTAGTTCTAACTACTCAGTGGCCTGTAGCTGTTAAATCAGAAAACTCCCCATCCAGTTGCTCAGACAATACAGTACTGAGGGACTGTAACCATACAGATCTGAGTGATTCCAAGCTTGGTGGGCAGCTGGAGGTGTTTTGTGAGCTCTGTGATGAACAGTTAGCTCATTGCACCTGCCCTAACTTCCTTGTGGAGGTTACAGCAAAGGCCGCTGGCAACACAATAAATGGTAATCTCTGTCACCACAAGCAGAGATTGTGGAAGACTTGAATGTTATGCCAGCAAGGGAAGAAGATGACTACCATGTGGCACATGAATCAGCTGTTCCCCTTTTACTGTGTACAGGCAATAACCTCACAAATATAATTACTTCTTTTCTTGATGGGTGCAATGAGCTGACTGGAAGACCCATCAGATCAGGGCATGTAGTGTGCAAGTGCATGCCTGAAGAACACTTTTGAAGGACACTACAAGCAATGTAAATACCTTTGGCTAATTGCTGTAGTAACTACTTCCTCTGATTGTTGTAGTTCATGTGAAAGTAAATCAGAATTATTCTTTTTCATGAAGTGAGCTCAAGATGGTGGGGAGTCTGTACAAGCAACACATACTGAAATCTTTCTCCATGTAGATATTTCTGTTTATTTATTGAGAAAGATTTAGAAGTCTGTAAATTCATCATAAGGAGCCAAGAACTTCCAATATTTCTGTGAACTCTACTGTGAATTACTCATGAATAAAAGATCATGTTGAATTTTATCTTCTTTAAAATTTCTGATCATTATCGGGGCTATCTAGAAAATCATAGTGAATTCCTGCATTGATTTAATGCTCTTGCTTATAGGTGACTAGGGAAACCTGAACTTCACTTAACATTTTCTGTGAAACACCTAGCAGTTATCACAGAATCAGCAGAATTGAAGTGTTTTAATCTTCTACAGCTCAGGTTGCCGTGGCTCTACCTGGAACTTAGTGGCAATCAAGCAAGTTCAGATAGTCCAGTTCTTAAGGGCCCTGCTGGAGCATTAATTTTTACTCTTTTCATACATACTAATAAAATACACTTTGCTGTGTGAATAGGAGAGGTTAATAAGAGTTGAATTAAAATACTTCGGCCTTGCTTCACTCTCTGTTACATTGATATAAATGAGGCATAAGCATATTAAATTCAGTAGTGGTTACTGCTATGTAAAACTGGTGTAATGATTACAGAATTTGGCAAATTTAAGGTGAAATTTCCCCCTCTTATGGTTTAAGTAAAATATATTATCACACGTGAACTCTGATTCAACAAAGGCAAAATACTTATTTAGTGCAGCATTTCAATCTCCCTTCCCCCATTTTTTTTCCTGATCCATCACAGTTTTGTTCAATCATAACAACTAAGTCCTTCAAAGATCAAGAGAGACCTGTACCAGTAACATATTTCTTTTTACATACATGATAAAGCAAAGATGGTGAAGGGCCTAGAGTGCAAGACGTATGAGAACAACTGAGGTCCCTGGGTTTGTTCAGCCCAGAGCAGAGCAGGCTGAGGGGAGGCCTCATGGCGGCCTGCAGCTCCCTCACGAGGGGAGCGGAGGGGCAGGCGCTGAGCTCTGCTCTCTGGGGACAGCGACAGGACCCGAGGGAACGGCATGGAGCTGGGACAGGGGAGGGTCAGGCTGGGGGTTAGGGAAAGGTTCTGCACCCAGAGGTGCTCGGGCACTGGGACAGGCTCCCCAGGGCAGTGGGCACAGCACCGAGCTGCCGGGCAGTTCAAGGAGCGTTTGGGCAGTGCTCTCAGACACAGGGTCTGATTTTGGGTGGTCCTGTGTGGAGCCAGGAGTTGGACTCCGTGATCCTTGAGGGTCGCTTCCAACTTGGGGTATTCTATGATTCTATGATTCTATGTCTTTTAAATAATAAATAAAATTGCTGTATTTCACATTAGTGTGACTGTATATCAAATCAAGACTGTTACATTAAATCTGATGAAGCTCACAAGGCCTGGGTTTGTCAGTATTAAAAGCACCAGCAGGAACAGTTGTAGATTCTTACCTTCAATGGACTATTAGTGGGCAAGATGAAAGGTATACTTCCTTATTAAAATGGACTGCATTTTTACTTTACAAGTATCAGTCACTGATTGTTTATGCAATATTCACCAAGTCTTGCATTAAGGAATGAAAAAAAAAGTGTCCACATCACTATATTTTCATATAAAAATTGTTGGAAGGTTTTGTTAATGCCATCAATGCAGTCAGATATTGGAAAACATCGTTAATGGAAACTTGGTAACACATGCATTCCCTGGTTAATGCCTTTTTATGTACAACACACAGATTTCTTTTCTTTTTTTTTTTTTTTTTTCCCTGCAGGATCTGAAATTTAACATTTTTCTGTCTCTTGCTGCAACCAGATCAGAAACCCAAAGAGATTTGAGATAAAAATAATTTATACTTTGATTTATTTGTGGTTTTATTATCTTACAGAATCTTACAGATTTTTTACACATAAGAACATTAATCCAGTATTCTGAATAAATTTCTCATCTCTTCAGCTTATTTGGAATAAGGGTCTTCAGGTTATTTTTCACATGTTGTCAGACACTGCTGTGTAGTTTTGAAATGTCACTGCAATTCAGGGAGAGAATATTTCCAAATATATGAGAGATTTTGATCAATAAGATGGCAGACAAAAAGAATATGTTTTGTACTTCAACATCAGTCTACCCTTTTAAGATCTTAGAGCCCTTTGAACATTGAAGGAATGAAGCCTATAAAATATACCAAGTAGGCAACATTATTTTCATTTAACAAATTGGGAAACTAAAGCATACAGAATTGTAACCATTTTTTAAATGTCCACTGATTTTTCTTTCTTTTAGGAGGCAAAGATTTTGTCTCATGCTCTGGGTTCAGAACAGTTTCTAGTATTTAATTATGTTTATCCCCTGATTTCTATTCCATGTATTCACCTGGTAGAGTGACCATTTTTTTTGTTGTACCTTTGTCACTGCGTACCTCACTCTGACTTCACTTTGCTTGTGTTACTCATTGACCTGTAATGTAGTTCAAAGAAGAAGCCCTGCACTCAACAGCCTGGACCCATTGGCACAGGCACTACATTTTGCCATTTTGCTGCTGTTTGCTATTCTTTCTTTCTTTCTTT